>NC_091512.1:399654-567177 GCF_947461875.1 Haliaeetus albicilla
TGACAGTTCCAGTCTCTGAAGTCCAAATTGTGCAGCAGAGACCCTGGAAGCTCTGAGCTCCTTTCATCTGTCCTGCATCTCAACATGTAGAATGAAACTAACCTAGTAAAAAAGATTCTTTGGATTCTCTTCACAGCCTGAAGCACCGCATTTGCCAGGAGACCGCCCAGGAGACCAAAAGAGGACTCACACTCCTCTGCACATAAAGCTTAGGTGTTCCCAGGTGTAGGGTTCGGCGTTCGGAAGATCTCGCGATGTCACGGAAAGTTAGAGGGTTAGTCGCAGCCTTATGATGTGTCTGTAATCCCACCTACCCTTGTTAGTATAAAAGGAATTGACTGCGCAATAAAAGGCGGAAGTTGGCGCTCACACTGTGTGTGTTATCTGTCTCTTTCCCTGGTCTGGGGGGTGATCAGTGATCTAATCGTGGCACCTTGATATGCGGCGAACGCTACATAATGGTGACCCCAACGTGATCAGTCGCACTAGGCGACGATGGGACTTGTGCAAGTGATTAAGGTGTTGAAAGTGTTGGCTGATGAGATGCAGGCCCACGATGGACTCCTGTTGAATTTGCACGACCATCATCATCTGGAGCATCATAGATGGTGTGGCAATATGAATACCACCTCAGTCAAAAACTAATGTATAGGTCACCTTGGTTAACATAACAGGTCAAGATTCTCTGTGCACCGCAACCGCATCATAAAGCCCATGAACCAATAGACAAGATGGCTATGACTCGTGCAGCGCACCTGGCCAGCGAGCGCATGCGTCATAGATTGCAACTGAGGCAGACTTTTGGCACCCGCTGGCCACGTGTGCCAAAACCCGTTCCTCTGCAAATGTATAAATACCGTGATTTTCCGAAGAGCATCGGGCTGGTGTACAGTGAGGCCATCATTGCCTCCGTGGGGATGCCCACGGAAAGCTGGCACCTACCGATTGCTGGGCTGAGTTCGCGGAGCAAGATGACACAAGAATGTATGGATGGTTCATCTTCCTCATAGTCCTCATGGTTTGGGTCATTAGGGGTAATGGGTTGGCTCAAAGAATTATGGGCATTATTGTAGTTATTGTGATTTTAGCTATTGTAATAATTTTACCTTCTTCAGCTTGTTAAGTAAACATGGCATCCCTCATATAGCACCGGCCAGGCCATTGTAGAACGAGCACGTCGAACTTTAAAGGCCTTACTCGATCGGCTTAGGGAGGGGGAGCAGGAGGAGCCCTCCTGGTTACAGGAAAACACACCTGCTCTCCGTACACAGCGTCTTCTGTTAACTGCATTAACTTCATTAAATCAGACAGTTCGAGGGGATCTGGAAGAGACGGCGGCGCAACGACACTTTACGAACGCGGAAGAGAAAGGTCCCTACCCGTTGGTCCGCGTGCGTGACCTTCAGACACGCCAATGGGATGGGCCGTTTGAGTTGTGTTGTCTTGGGCGAGGGTATGCCTGTGTACAGACACCTGAAGGGCTACTGAAATGGGTTCCTAGTCGTATGATTCATCCTGCCTTAACCTCGTAGTGTTTGAGTGTTTTTCCTACAGGTTGCTGTCATCCTTTCCTGGCTTGTGACACCTTGGGTATCTGCTACAAACTTCTGGCAGTGGATGCAAAGCCAACTGGGGGACCCTGATGTGTATCCGGACGACGTCCCTCTCAGAGTCCATCAATACGTGCCTTTATAGGATCCGGCTGTCAGAGCTCGCAGCCAGGAATCTAGGTGCCTCAGACATTAAGCCAACATCAGCGCACCAATGATAAACTTTATAGAGTAATAGAAGTAACTCTTTCCAAGCCTCATGATGTATCTGTATAACTTTCAATCTACCTCCTGTGCGAATTTCTATAAAGGAGCTCTTTGCTCTGCAGGGTAAATGGGACATTTACGGGTGTTTAAGATAGAGTGTTTCAACTTAGTTGTAGAGATATGTTTATACTCATAGTACTTTACTTAGTTATTTCTTGGTGTGGAATTGTTCATAACAATAGAGGCCAACTCGTCATAGAGAGGGGGGAGATGTAGGGTTGGGTGTTCGGAAGATCTCGCGATGTCACGGAAAGTTAGAGGGTTAGTCGCAGCCTTATGATGTGTCTGTAATCCCACCTACCCTTGTTAGTATAAAAGGAATTGACTGCGCAATAAAAGGCGGAAGTTGGCGCTCACACTGTGTGTGTTATCTGTCTCTTTCCCTGATCTGGGGGGTGATCAGTGATCTAATCGTGGCACCTTGATATGCGGTGAACGCTACACCCAGGAATCTCAGGAGGCACGACATACCGATTCCTGGGTTCAAGGAGCTGGTCAAATGCCTTGTCTCCATTTCTGTAATGGTGGCTTCAATGCCTGGCCCATGTGCAGACTCTGTACAGGGATGCAGACGTTCATGGAGCAATCTGCTTGGACCTGAGAGCTGGCTGGCCCTGCTTGGAATCAAAGGTACAACTTGAGACCTCCTGAGTACAGGACCATTCCACCCTGAGTTGTCCTATGACCCCCTGCTGTAGAGACCCCCACCTCCAGCTGAATCCTTTCTCCTGGGGCACACTGCAAGGCACAGGCTTATGGAAGGGTTGTTGGGAAAGGGAGTGCTGGGATCTCTGGTCCAGCCTCCCAGCCAAGAGTGGGGTATCGCCCGTTCCAGGGTCAGGTTGGCTGAAACATCATGGGGTTTATTCTGCTCCCAGTGCAGACCTTGCCCCCTTCCCCTTGAAAAACTTCAGGAGGTTTCTGTTGGCCAAAGCCACAAGCGTGTCAAAGTGCCTCTGGACAGAAACTCCAATGTGTCAACATTTAAGATTTGTGGGCCAATGCCTCTGGCAAGATAGCAATATGGGGAACTGCAGGACACTATGGGTAAAGAAAGAGAATGACGTGGTTAACTGAGTGGCACCCATGGTCATAAACATTACAGCAACCATCTCAGACGTACCATAAGAGGGTACAAAACAAGAGATGCAGGGCCAATGGGCAAAGGATTAACATGGCAGGCTACTCTTTTAGAGAGTAGCAGAGAACTGCTTGGGCAGAGGGAAATGAAAAGGGAAGCAAAGGATGTGGTCAGGGCTGTTTGGGGACACCTGTGAAGCAGCCCTACACCTGATGTGAAGTACTTCTGTGGTCAGGGAGAACCTGGGAGCTTTCTCTCATTTGAAGACCTGAAGGGGAAGGAAGGACAGCATCAGTCAGGCTGGAAAGGACCTTGGGAGGTTTCTCGACCAACCTCCTACCCAAGACAGCATCAGAGCAGATTCCTCAGGGATTCATCCAAACACGGCTTGGTCACTTTCTGGCATAGAGCTGGCACACACCCTCTGGGCAATGGCTTCCAGCACTTGACTATTGTCACGTTGGAAAAGTTTCTTCCTGTATGTACCCTGACTTTCTCTTGTTTCAGCCCACTGCTTCTTGTCCTTGTGTCTTGTACCATGGACATGAGCCTGACTCAGTCTTCACGGGAACAGTGCAATGCTGCTGCATGTTCCCCCAAGATCTTCTTTTCTCCCAGACAAACAAGCCCAGCTCTTTTAGCTTCTTTTCACATTCCAAGTGCTCCTGCCCTGACCACCATGGTGCCTTTCCACTGAACTGGCTCCAGTTTACCAATGTCTCTCGGGTATTGTGGGGTCAAAACCTTGGCAAGTATTCTGGATCTGTTCTAAAATGTGCTGAGCAGAGGGGGATAATCACTTCCACTGTCTGTGCTCCTTCTCATACACCCAGGATGCCGTTGGCCGCCTTTGCTGATGGCTCATCTTTTGCCTAATGAAACCCAAGAACCACCAGAGCCTTTCCCACAGAGTTGCTACCCAGCCATGCAGCCCCTGGCCTCTGTCATTGCAGGGGCTTAGTTCACCTTGGGGCATGGACTTTGGATTTGTCTTTATTGGATATCATGAGGTTCCTTTTGGCCCATCCCTCCAGCCTGTCTATGTCCTTCTGAGATGGCAACCCTGCCCTCCAGTGTAGTGTCTGCTCTCCTCAGTGTGGTGTTGTCCTGGTTTTGGCTGGGATAGAGTTAATTTTCTTGCTAGTAGCCGGTATAGCGTTATGTGTTGCATTTAGTAATGTGAAGAATGTTGATAACACTGATGTTTTCAGTTGTTGCTAAGTAGTGTTTAGACTAAAGTGAAGGATTTTTCAGCTTCTCAAGTCTGGCCAGCGAGAAAACTGGAGGGGCACAAGAAGCTGGCACAGGACACAGCCAGGGCACCTGACCCAAAGTGGCCAACGTTGTATTCCATACCATGTGATGTTCCATCTAGTGTATAAACTGGGGGGAGTGGAGGCGGGGGGAATCACCGCTCGGGGACTAACTGGGTGTCAATTGGCAGGTGGAGAGCAATTGCACTGCGTATCATTTGTACATTCAATCCTTGTATTATTACTGCTGTCATTTCATTAGTGTTATCATTATCCTTATTGGTTTCTTCTTTTCTGTTCCATTAAACCGTTCTTATCTCAACCCACGAGTTTTACTTCTTTTCCCGATTTTCTCCCCCATTCCACTGGGGGGGGGGCGGGGAGTGAATGAGCAGCTGTGTGGTGCTTAGTTGCTGGCTGGGGTTAAACCACATCATCCCAACCCCAAGAGGAGCATGGGGGATGGTGAAGAGGGGGTTAACAGTCACTAAAGAACAATTCTGTTGCTCCTTCCTCCTCACACTTGTCCCCTGTTCCAGCTTGGATCTCCTCCATGGGATCCCACCATATTTGCAGTCAAGGCTATGTGTTGTTCATTCCTTTCTGTCTTACTTTTCTCCTTTATAGTCACAGAATCACAGACATGTTGAGATTGGAAGGGACCTCTGAAGACCATCCAGTTCAACCCCCTCAGCTGAGGAAGGGTCAGCTGGAGTATGTTGCTCAGCACCTTATCTAGGTGAGTATGGATTAACTCCAGGGAGGGGGACTCCACAATCTCTCCGGGCAGCCTGTTCCAGTGTTTAACCACTCATACAGTCAAACAGTGTTTTCTTGGGTTCAGATGGAATTTTATACCCATTAATAAGATCCCCCTCAGCCTTTTCTTCTCCAGGCTGAACAGTCCCACATCTCTCAGCCTTTCCTCCTAGGAAAGATGCTCCAGTCCTTTAAACCAGCTTTGTGGCCCTTTGCTGGACTTGCTTGAGTAGGTCAACAAGTATGATGCACTGGGCAGCCCAGCACTTGACACAGCACTCCAGCTGTGGCCTCAGCAGTGCTGAGTAGAGGGGAAGGATCACCTCCCTCCCTCTGCCAGCAAGGCTTCTCCTAATGCAGCCCAGGAGGCTGTTGGCCTTTGCCATGAGGGGGCATTGCTCGCTCATGCTCAGCTGCTTGTCCTCTGGGACCTCAAGGGCCTCCTCTGTGGAGCTGCTGTCTAGCTGGTCGACCCCAGCATGATTTCCACAGTATAGTTGGATCACAGGCTGTCCTTCCCAAGGAAACTGTCCTTCTTGAAGATGACCTTCACCTCTGGCACAGGTCCCACAGTGCTGCAGAGTCACCTGGGACAGCAAACCCCTCTCCTGCCAGGGCTGCACAGCCCAGGCCTGTTTCTCTCTGGGCTTGGGGACTGCAGCTTTTGCTCTTTGTGGGAAAGTCATTCATCATGATGTTGCCACCTGCCATCTACTCCAGCATGCATCTGCTGAGAAGCAAAGCCTTTCTAGACAAGGGCTCCCATCACTTGGCAGAAGGTTTCCTTGTTACAAGTCTGCCCTTGGCCCTGGTGCCACATCTGAGGTGCTGCAGTCCTATTAGGCATCAATGCCCACCACCTGGGGCGTGGACGGGGGAGCCCTGTGTGCCATGACAGAGCTGTGACATGAGTGGAATAAGAGCTGAGGTGCGGAAGGACAGCTCCCACGGGTTATTTAGTGAATGGAGACACAACATGTTTAGGAGAGACCGACAGGGAAGATGAGAAGCGGGGGATGCCTTGTGTGATGTCAGGGCAGCTCAGATATGTGTGGACATTCTCTATGGGACAGGCAACTGATGAGGTGGGAGCTTCTCTGTGAGTCAGCTTCTGAATAGGCCATCCAGTCTGATGCTCACCTGGACCTGGAACTCCCAGAAGAGGAAGAGCTTGTCAGGGATGTGAAGACTGGTGTCAGCCTTGGCCATAGTGACCATGAAATTTTGATGTTCCAGATCCCCAGGGATGGGAAGAAGGAGAGTAGCAGAGAGCAGACCCTGCACATCAGGGAATGAGAATTTGGCCTATTGAGGGCGCTGGCAGGTGGGGTCTAAGATGGCAGTGACAGGGCCCTGGGTAGCATCACCTGCAGCTTCCACCCACACCTCTGCCCATGGGCCCAGGAGACGATTGAAGCCTAGGCCTGAGTTTCAGCCCCAGCTTGGTCTATGCTGTAGGGCTACTGGTCTCCAGACACAGCCATACACACAGCCTTGCCTGTCCATGGACCTTGTTGATTCACACTTGCAGGCTCACTTCCCGGCTTGATTCTTTATGGGTTGTACAATGGAAAGACTCTGTGGCCCTCAAAGTGCCAGAACCCAGCTGAGTCATGGAGGCCTAGGGCCTTTCTGCTTCCTTCCTTCCTTCCTGTCATCACTTGGTCAGGTTTTGGGAGGAGAGGAAGGAAAAGCAGGGGTGGTTTCCAGGTGCCAATGATTGAACTGGGGGAGCAGAGCCATCACATGTGAAATGATCTAAAGGCTATGCCAGTTCAAAACTGTTATCTTCTGCTGTTATTTCAGAGACCTTATATCTTCAGCAGGAACCTGGCAGCTCTGAGATCCCTCCATCTCCCTTCTCTTGTAGCAATTAAGCTGATAGTGCCCCAGTCACAGGCTTGCTTTCATTTCCGTTTGCAGCCTAAAGCACTCCATTGGTCTGCAGATATGCCAGGAAACTTGCATAAGGAACCCACTCCCGTGGACAAGAAGGTGGATGTTCTCAGGAATCTCAGGAGGCATGGCATACCCATAGCTGTGTTCAGGGAGGTGTGTTCAGAGAAGACCTTGATGCTGTGCAAACACTATTCAGCAACAGCTAAAACACTAGTGTGTTATCAGCACTGTTTGAGGCACCAATGGAAATCCTTACACCGTAGGGGCTGTTACGAAGAAAGTGAACCCCACCCCAGCGAGACCCTGGACACTTGAACCAGAGTCCCAGAAATGGACACAGTAATACACAGGTGGTTTGACAAGTGATGGGCAGGGGAGACAATATTTTCCCTCACTCTTTTGGCAAGGCTTTTCTTTCTACACTCCAGGACACTGCTGGCCACCTTTGCTACCAGGTAGCCCTGGATCATGTAGATCACTGCTGGATTGTGTTTTGCCTTCTGTCCCCCAGCATCACCAGAGCTGTTCTTCAGAGTTGCTCTCTGGCCAAGCAGTCCCCTTCCCCTGCCACTGCAGGGTGTTAGTCTATCCCAGGCACAGGATCTGGCCTTTGTCTTTCCTGTATCTCACAACGTTCCTGACAGGACAGTCTTTCTGCCTGTTAGGTTCCCCTGAATGGCATCCCAAGGCACAGGAATGGTCCTCCCAATACAGTGCCATCAACAAACATGGTTAGAGTTATATCCTCTGGGTCATGGGTACAGGTGTAACACTGCACAGCACCCAGGAGAGTCCCTTGTGCAGCCCCACAATGCCCCAATATGTCCCACTGGCCTCCAGGTAGGGTATGACCCCTTCACCACTAGGCTCTCAGCCTCATCATCCAACTGGTGTTATGCCCATCTCTTTGTCTATCCATCCAGACCGAAATGTCCTAACTTGAGCAGAAGAATATTGAGGGAGAATGTGCCAAAAGTCTTGCTGAAGTGGAAGTAAACAACATCCACCGTGCTCCCCTCATGCACAAATGCACTTCCTTCATCATGACGGCAGTCAGGTGGGCAAGGCCTGATTTACCCTTAGGAAGTCCATGCCAATGTTCTCCTTTTTTAGGTGCCCAGAAATGTCACCCATGAGGAGTCATTCAATGGCACACTCCTCATCAAAGTGACCTTGTACAGCCTGTGGTTCCCTGGGTTGCACTTCTGGCCTCTTTAGGAGATGGGCGCAACGTTGGTTTGTGTTAACTCTCAAGAGACCCCTACCAATTCCATGACCCTTTACAGAGGACATTCCAAAGAAATATCAGTCTTTCCCTGTAACTTCGTTACCGCTATTCTGCCTGTTCTTCGGTGTATTTAGTTTCTGTAGTCTTTCATGTAGTTGCACCTGTCCTGACAAAACGACCATTTGTGAAAGTCATCTTTTCAGATGCAGACTGCCTAGGCAAAGGCCCTTTCCATTGTGCTCCACTTCTCTCCTTCCCTTGCTCTTTGTTCATTCAGATACCTCTCCCCTATGCAGCTGCTTTGAGCTTCAGGGAGTTACAAGCTTGCCTGTCTTCCAGTAGTCAAATAGTCTTATTAGCCAATTCCTTAATTGTGTTTATATCTAACTTTTTTGTATCCATCACAAACATTTCTCAGAAGACTATCCCTTGTAGAAAGGCAGCCTCATTAGGGGCAGCTTGTACTTCGCATGTGGTTGAGGAGTGCGACTTATTGTTTATGAAACTTCTTCATGATTTTCTTCGCTTTGCTTGCAAATAGGAAAAATTCTTCTGGGCCTGTGTGCAGCCAGTTCTCTAAGGAGAGCAGGGGGGAGATGGTGCAATGGAGCTGTAACCTCCAGCTGTAGAGATCAGTGGAGAAGTCTGAGGCAAGGAACAGAGATGTAAGCCCCAGGTGGCCAATGTCAGAAGTGGTGAGGTTTGAGAGGTGAGGAGCAAGGGTGTCCATCCAGTGTCAGACCTCAAGGGACTGCTTTTCCTAGCTGTCTAGACCTCCTGAGGAGACACTCTGGATCATTATCACTTGCAGAATGCTTCTATCACCTCTTCTCTAAACTGAAAAGTAAGAAAAACTGTTCTTTAAAAGAGAAAAAATCATGGGTATAGGTGCACTTTGAAATCTTCCTCCTTAACTACACTATGAAATTTCTCTAATTAGCTGTACAAGTCTTGAAGACTTGGAGAAAATTGCAGGAAGAAACAAGGCTTGTTAGAACTTTCTGTATCCTAATGAGCCCCATGGTGTATTTGAGGCTGAGTCCATGAACCTCAGCTACTGAGAGCAGACGGAAAGAAACTTCTCAAGAAGCCAAAGTCAGAAGCAAAGTACCTTGAAGCATTAATGGACCCCACTGAGGGCCATTCCTGACAAAGCCTCCCCAGGGACTCGTTAGAGCAGATACTTGGAGGCTGTGATTGCAGGTAGGCAAAAGCACTGTGAAGGTGGCTACAATGCTGAGAAAATATTTGGTATGGGAAGACAGATTCTGTCCCTCACATGTGAGTCAGGGCTCTTCCTGGGGGCAGCGAGATGTGGGGGTGAGCAATGCCAAGTGTAGGAAAACTGTACAGTGCATCCTGGTTTCCCCAAGCGGGGGTGAGGAAGAAACTAAGTCCAGAGCCTCAAAACAAGTCTTGCCTGGTAGGCCTCAGTGGCAGAAGCTACTGTCAAGTCCAGGATGACAAATCCCTTGGACCTGTTTGGCCTTTCAGCCTTGCCAGAGCACATGGCCATCTCTACTACAGGCTGTCATAACCTGTCCCATGCCTTGCCTCCTTCCCTTCAGGCTGTTGATGTCCATCTTGCTTTCCCACCTAGCTCTCACTCCAGCATTTCTGTTTCTTCACGGATGTCTCTGCAGCCTGGCTGGATTTTCCTTGAAACACAAGGCCATGGGCTGATATGGGCTCTCTCTGGGTGACCTCTTGCACCTCAAAGCTACCCTTTGAGTGACATTTCTTTCTCAACACATCCAGTCTGAACCTTCCAAGCTGCACTTTGTGCAGGTTTCCTTCTCTTCCCACTACCAAGAAAAGATCCATTATCTCTGAAGCCACCCTTCAAGCAGCTGCACTCTACTACTATAGTGCCCTGAGCCTCCACTTCACCAGGCTAAAGAAGCCCAAGTCCCTCAGCCTCTCCAAAGAGGCCCCATCCTGACAGATGTCCTCTGGGACCACTTCAGTTCTTCCCCACTCCTCCAGACCGGGGAAGTACCCCACACGCAGACACACTAGTCCAGATGTGGCCACACCAGTGCCGAGGCCCGAGGGATTGAGAACACCCTTGCCTGGGTGGCCACGCCTCTCCTAATACAGCCCTGTATGCGGTTGGCCTTATTCACTGTTTGTAGTGTTTGCTCTATCAAATGGCATTTTAAAAGATACTGCACCGAGGCTGCGTGCCTTTCTTACTGGGGACGTAAGAAACCAGAACCTCCAGGTACAGAACAACCACCAAGTCATGTGCCTGCTGCTGGCTATCAGATTCTCAGGCAGAAGTGATGTCATAGTCAACATGCCAGCCATGTATCTGCTGATGGCCAATGACCCCAAGAGACTGGAGATTCCAATGACCTCACACTCGCCTTCATGGCCATGTGCCTCCTACTGGCCTATGAGCTTGTCAGACATAATTGGTGTCGGAGTGATAGCCCAACCCATCAGCCTTCTTGTGGCATGTCAACTGACCAGCCAGAAGTAACCTCACCGTGATCTTCCAAGCCACGTGCCTGCTGCTGTCCAGCCATGTACTCAGGCAGAAGAGGTGTGAGAAGCCATATCTGAGCCCTCGTCCTGGACGGGCCTACCAGGTACTTGGGGAAAGGGATTCTCACATATAACACGCTGTTGCTGGCCTGTCAGAGACACTGGCGGATGTGAGTGTAAAAGCACATATCCCAGCCATGAGTCAAGGGCTGACCTATCAGCTCCTTCAGAAAGAAGTGACCTCACAGTCCCTTTCCCAGCCATGTTCCTGCTGCTGGCCTATCAACTCCAAGGACAGAAGGGACCTCACAGCCACCTTCCCAGCCTTGTGCCTCCTGCTGTCCCATGAGATCCTGAGGCACAGCTGACCTCACCATAGCATTCCCACCCATCTCCTCCTTGTACCCTATGAGCTCATCGGACACAGGTCACCTCACATTCCTCTCCCAATGCCATGCGACTGTTCTGGGACCTCACGATCCCTCCCCTGGTGCCAAGGGGCCAAACATCTTAAGTGAGGTTGAGGAGAGGTGACCAAGATGAGGGCAGCAGGGCATGGGAAAAAGAGCTTCAGGGATTCGGTGTTCAGGTTGGAGCGTAGGGATTAGAGCTCACCTTTCAGGGTTGGGGATTAGGCAAAGGCTTAGGGAGAGAGTTTGGTGTTCTGCTGAGGTTCCCTGGCTAGTGTTTAAGGTGTGGGCTAGCATGGTGGGTTAGGGTTTTGTTTAGGGCTGGGGTGAGGGCTAGGATTAAGGCCAACACGTTAATACTAGGGGTAGAGGCTAGGGGCTAGGGTGAGAAACCGGGTAAGTGTAAGGGTAAGGGGTTATGGGTTTGGGATTTGGCTTAGATGTAAGCTTTGAGGTTAGGGATAGCCTAAGCTCAGCATGGTTAATAACAGTGGATTACTGTCATGGGGAGAAGTCATATTTAGGGGTAGGGTTAGGGCTTAAGGTTACTATTTAGAGACAGTGTAAAGGCTTAACAGGAATGTTTTCACAGTAACTTCCCCTTAACCCATTTTACCTCTTCAAAATCTTTTGTGTCTGTTGGTCAAGACCCTCTTCCCTCCCCCAAATCTCCCATTCCTTTTACCCAGGCTCCTCCTGACCTCTCCAAATGTGTCATCTTGTTGAGGGCAGCTTCCTAATGACCTTCATGACCTCAGAGTATTTCTCTCCCTGTTGCTCCTGACCAGTCAGAAGTGACCTCACAGCCACCATCCAAGGAGACATACTGTCTGCTGTGCTTGAGAGGCCTCTTCACAGCCTACCCAGCAGCACTGGAGGAAGGTGATGCCCTGCACCACCCCAGAGGTTCCCTGCCTGCAAACCCACTCATACATCTGAAGGATTCCTGCATCGCTTTTTCCACACAGCTACTTCAGTTACCACAGGGCATCTTGGATGCCATGGCCATTTCTGTGCGGACAACTGAATCAAGACCAGAAGTTAAATTTTAGAAAAATGTTGAAGCCTATGCAGAAAAGGAAACCTATGTAATAGCAGAAAAAGTCTTGATTTCCAGCTTTTAATGATCTTCTATGAAATTTTGCTGATCACGGAGGGATGCTGCTAGTATCTAGGTCCTCAGAGGACTTTGTACCACTGATGGAATTTGTTTCTGATCGTCCAGACAACTTCCCATGCACTGCATTGTCCACGTCTTCAGTCCAGATGTCAACAATCTGCTCTAAGGAGACTACGGGAAACCACATCCAAGGACTTGCAAAAGTCCAGAATCTCTTCCCTCAATCACCTGGCTGTCCTCCTGTTCATATAGCCCACAGTCCTCTTGTCCTCATTTGGTACTAAGGCAGACGGCTGTGTCCTGTCCACCTTGCAGCCCACCAAGACCTTTCCAAAAGTCTCCTTCCAGCCTGGCAGCCCCCCTGCCTGTGTCATTGCCAGGGTTAGTCCCCTGCAAGGGCAGAATCTGGCACCAGTCCTTGCAGGAATTCCTGACTTTCATGCCAATGCATGCTCTCCTCTTCCTTGAAGCCTTTCCCTGAGCACAGGGGCCTGGAGACCATTTCAGGAAAGACTCAGGCACAGCAGGTATTCATTCCTTCAGCCCCAGCTGTGTCTGCTCTTCTTAAATCACCTTCCCCATTCAGCAGCAGCCCTGCATTTCCCTTGTTCAGCCTTGGTCTCTCAGAAGTGACCAAAGGTCTTCTGTTTGTTTCTGAATTCATTGCAACCAGCATGTCCAGGTGAGCTTTTCTTTTCCTACACACACACCTCCACAACAAAGGCAATAGAAATTCGTGCTTTCTACCTGTCCCGACCCCTGCTCTGCTGCAGCCTTGTCCCACATGGGGTTTTGCAGATAGCTCTGCTCCAGGGTCTGGTGAAGGAGAGAGGCTGGGCAGGGCTGTCTTTTCCCCAAAACTAGCCCTTGGACCAGCAGGAAGATGGAGATGGCCTCACAGCAAAACTCACCTGCAAAGTTGGGGTGACCAGCAGGTGCTGGAAATGGCCAATGAGAGACACTGGGAGTGACAAACACCCTGAGCCACCTTCCCTGTCTGTCTACACCAGCAAGGGCACGGACTGGCCTCCTCCTCTATCCTGCACCTGCATGTCTTCCATGCTTCCACAAGACCTGCCTCTGCACCACAAACCTTCGATGTGAGTTCTTGCCCTGCATGGTCACATACTGCAAGCTATACACTGGTATTTTTCTCTGCTGGGCACTTTCCAGCCCAGCACAGCTCCCCCTAAACTCTCCCCACTTCGCCTGACCTCTCTGCACCTCCCCTGCCCTCTGCCCAGTGCAGCCCAGTCTGGCATGACCCCACAGCAGTGCCCACCACAGGGTGCTGCAGAGCTCTGGGCACTCACCCCACAGCCCCAGACCCTCTGAAGGGCACAGCAGCTCCTCCAGGGTGGAGAGGGGTGAGCCCCAGGGGTGGGGGGCATCTGTGGCACAAGGCCTGAGGAGATCCCCTTGTATGATGGAAATGCTGCAATGGAGGCCAGCTCTGTCACACAAGTGCCCACTGCCTGTCCTTGCCTGCGGCCACAGGCCTGCCACACAGCAGGACTCGAACCATGCTTGAAGAGCACTCAGGCCTTCCACCAACCCAAGGGTTCAGAAGGAAAGCATGGAAGTGGGAAGAGAGCAGCTGGGGAAAGACCAAGCGCTGGTGCTCCCTGGCAGTGCTGCTGTGCCAGGGCTCTTTTCTTCTTCCCCTCTGCACACAGGCACTGCTCCCTGCAGCTGCAGAGAAGGTCTTGGAGGAAGGATCTCAGAAAAACAAGTCACTGCAGGGCCCTTTATTTTGTTTAAACACACAGAGGGTATGGCTCCTCATTTGCACAGCCTCCAGGTCACAGAAAGCCTGGATATATTGTGAATTAGAAACCAGAGGAATAAAGACATTTCTTAGTGGAAAGCATTCAGATAGGTAAAATAAAACAAAACAAACAAACAAACAAAAAATAACAATCCAAAAGTATTAAAGAAGCCATCAAACCCAAAATATTCATGAAAGAAATACCAGAATAGGCTGACCCTGTAATGAGATATATTATGAGACCTATGCAAAAGACAACAGGCACTTTATTCCTTATGGAAAGTATCCAGTGATTACTTTCCTCAGGGCATCTTTGATCTCATGGTTTCTCATGCTGTAGATGAGGGGGTTCAAGGCTGGAGGCACCACTGAGTACAGAACTGCCACCAGCAGGTCCAGGGATGGGGAGGAGATGGAGGGGGGCTTCAGGTAGGCAAACATGCCAGTGCTTACAAACAAGGAGACCACAGTGAGGTGAGGGAGGCAGGTGGAAAAGGCTTTGTGCTGTCCCTGCTCAGAGGGGATCCTCAGCACAGCCCTGAAGATCTGCCCATAGGACAGCACAATGAAAACAAAACACCCAAATACAAAAGAGACACTAACTACAAGTACCCCAACTTCCCTGAGGTAGGCATCTGAGCAGGCGAGCTTGAGGATCTGCGGGATTTCACAGAAGAACTGGTCCACAGCATTGCCTTGGCAGAGGGGTACTGAAAAAGTATTGGCAGTGTGCAGCACAGCATAGAGAAACCCACTGCCCCAGGCAGCTGCTGCCATGTGGGCACAAGCTCTGCTGCCCAGGAGGGTCCCGTAGTGTAGGGGTTTGCAGATGGCAACGTAGCGGTCATAGGCCATGACAGTGAGAAGAAAGTACTCTGCTGACATCAAAAAGACAAACAGAAAGACCTGTGCAGCACATCCTGCATAGGAGATGGCTCTAGTGTCCCAGAGGGAGTTGGCCATGGCTTTGGGGACAGTGGTGGAGATGGAGCCCAGGTCAAAAAGGGAGAGGTTGAGGAGGAAGAAGTACATGGGATTGTGGAGCCGGTTGTCACAGGCTACGGTGGTGATGATGAGGCCGTTGGCCAGGAGGGCAGCCAGGTAGATGCCCAGGAAGAGCCAGAAGTACAAGAGCTGCAGCTCCCGCGTGTCTGCAAATGCCAGGAGGAGGAATTCGGTGATGGAGCTGCTGTTGGACATCTGTTGCCTCTGGGTGTGAAGCACTGAACAGGGAGGCAAGGACAGTGACAAGTTAGGGCATTATTCTCTGACCAAAATCAAATCCATTTCTCATAATACATGTTCACCGCAGTTTTTCCATTTCAATGAGATCTCTGTTCAGCTCTGTGGATGGAGCTCTGGCTGGTGCTGGCTGCGTGTCTCGTGAGGAGCAGGACCTCTGCCCATTGGCTGCCAAGGAGTCAGCCCTGCTTTGCAGCAGTGGGTTTCTGGGAATCATGTCTGTTGGGGGGGGTCAGTCCTGGTGTTTGAATTGGTCAGATGAAACTGCTCCTAACGTAAAAGTGTTTCTCTACATCTGCACTCCCAGTGCTAAGAAACCACAATCAAAACAGTGTCTGAGTGAAAGGTGGGGGGTTAGAGCTCTCCACTATCTCACCTGGTGATTTTCTTGGATTTCAGAAACCCTCATCATTTGTGCTTCACTCGGAGAAAACAAAGTGTGTCCTGTGAGGCAAGAGGATTGTCTGTGGCTTAGTGCAGAGGGAGGGGAGCTCATCTGTCACTCTGTCTTGTTGCCAGCTACACTGAGCTCTCACCTTTCTGAGATGGAATGTAATCACACCCCAGTATTAACCTGAAAATACTCCAGGCACTCCTGAAAGCAGAGTCACCCACTGTCCAACACCAAGTGACTCCCCCTTTCTCAAGGTCTCTGCACCCCACCTCTTGACAAGGACACACATGGTTCATTTCACAAACCCAGCAGCATTTCCTCAGTCTTGCTGTCTCTGTGCTTCTCCATGGGGCATTCAGGTAACACCAAGATGCCATGGGACAGACGTGCATCCTGGAGGGCAGCTCACAGCTTGGATAGACACCCAAAGAAAATAGCTAAGTGTCCTGATGATGGTATCTCAGGAAGGGAGAGTCAGCTCATTTCCTAGGGAATGACACAGGCTGCATTGCCCACAGCCCCACAGCTTGGAGGAGAGCTTGGACACCTGTAACCTTGTTCCCATGGTCACAGCTGCATGGGAGGACCCACAAGATCAGTGTGTGACTCTGCAGCTGAAACTCCCACCACCAGAGAGCCTGACAGCAGGAACAAGATAACAATAGCAATAACAGAGACTAGTGGACAATCAAGGAAAAATGCAGTGATTGATTGGCTCAGAGAGGCAAAGGCAGAGGCAGCCAGGCACTCAGGAAAGAGTTACCCTTACCCAGCTGTACATGCCACCTCCCAGGCACCAACAGAGCCAGGCAGTTGTTCTCAGTCCCTGTGCTCTACTTCAGGAGGCTCCTGTCAGACTGACTGATCCCTCAGAGTTACAGCTCAGGAGTCTCAGTGTGCTGTTTAAGCATGACAACAGTTGTCTGATTTCTCCTGAAAATTCCCCAAGAGTAGGAAACAGAAAACACAAACTCAGGAACGCTCCTGATGTTTATAGCAATCCTTGCTTTCACCTTGCCCTTGAAAAGTGCCCTTGGAAATATCTTGGGGGTGATCTGGAGATGTGAGCAGCCCTGATCCACAAAGCACCCTCTTAGCAGCAAAAAGACCCTGCCCTCCTGCAAGTTTATTTTCCACCCACAGCTTCTCCCCTCTCTGCTGTTAGAGATCCCCAGGGAGGCTGAGTACTTACCCTGACCAGCGGCAGAGTCCCTGCCCCAGCAGACAGCCCCCTGGCTGCAAGGACCCTGCTCAGAAGGACAGCCCTGGGCACCCCTGGCTGCACACCCACCTTCACACTCTGCAGCCATCCCCGGGTGAAGGCAGCTGACATGCCCTGTCCCTCTGAGGGTGCAGCAGGGAAGCTGTGCTCCAAAGCACGGCCTTTTTCTCTACACTGGAGAATCTGTGAGAGTCCTCCTGACAGATCCCATAGGCTGTGAGATGTGCCAGCTTTAGGAGATCATTCCAGGAACCACAGCTGCATTGCCCTGCGGCCAGAGACTTACCCTGTTAAGGGCTGTGAAGATTTTTCTTCAGGTCAGGTCTCCTCTCTCCTCCCACCGCACACTGCTTTTAACCTCCCTCTCCCTTCCCTCTTCTCCCCTCAGTGCCCTCAGCCCTGCTGTGCTTTGCAGAGGAGCTGCTCCTGGGCAGAGCTGTCTCTCTGCAGTGCTGCCTGCTTGCCATGAGCTCCCTCCAGCCCAGGAGCCCAGCCCAGCTCAGCAGCAGAGGACCAGCCCAAGGCAGCACTTTCTCTGCCCCCTCTGGGCTCCCTCCAGGTGTCCCTCGTGCTCACGGGGAACCTGCTGGGAAACAGGCTGAAGCAAACACTTGTGTTGCCTTCCTCAGTTAAGGAGAATCACTTATTTCCTGAAATAAAATTCTCCTCTCAGAGACAAAGTTACATCTACATGCCACTTTTTTTGGTCTTATTCTTAGACAGGATACCCAGAGAGAGGCAGGCAGGGATCTCCTTTACCCCTGCTGAGGGAAGGGATCCATGGGTCAATGGAGGCATCTCATCCTGCATTTCTACTGATGGCATTTGAAGGAGGCTCAGCTCCCTCCCATGCACACCACAAAGCCACAGGAGGTGGGATTCCTCTTGCCTCACTTCAGGTGTGAGCAAAATGGACACCTGCAGGGGAGCTCCTTGTCTCAGCTCCCATCTGAATTAATGGAGAGGAAAGGCAGGAGTCAGGTGTTCAGATGCAAATCCCTGGTGCCATTTGAACTGCCAGAGGTGGTCCAAGATACATGTAGGTAACAGCAAACTGTAACGCAGAAGTTCATAGAGACAGGGCAACATCTTGGGATTGATGTATGAGCCTGGTGGGAAATTGCTTTGGCCAAGTGACATGGCAGCTTATGCCCAACTAAAGGCCAAAAGAACCTTTTCCTACTCCTTATCTCCATGGCACGTTATACAGGTATTCATATGAATGATTGCAATTATGTACCATAGTGTACAAAACAGTACTTAGCAACAACTGAAAACATCAGTGTTATCAATATCCTTCACATACTGAACTCAAAACATAGCACTGTACCAGCTACTAGGAAGACAATTAACTCTATCCCAGCTGAAACCAGGACAGTATCCACCACTTATTCTATACCATTGACATCACGCTCAGTTCCCATAGCTTTAGTTACATCCCAGTCAATCATCATCACCTTTTCTGTCCCTTTGAGAAATATGAACAATGAGATATATGTGAGAATATATGTATACACACGCAGAGATATCATTCCTTTAGTTTATGGGTCGTGTTCATAAAATGTTGAGTTCATTTAGTTCCCGACTCTGGGCTCCATCTGTCATAACACTCTTTCTGGGCAGGAGGGATGGTGCAAAGTCCTCTCAGTCGGCAGGGCAGGATTGTGCTTCAGTGTGGTGTGGCGAGCAGGTGACATTGGAGGCAGCAGGAGGATGGTGTGCACCGTTGGATTGTTCCATGCTGGAGTCAGTTCTGGTTCCACCTCTACTGCGCTTTGCTCAGTTTTGTCACAGTTCTTTCTTGCTTGATCTAAGTGATTCTTACTATAGTACTATGGATATAGCATATAACAATTATAGTAATGGTAACATACAGTAGCAGGGTTATATAGCAACTAAAGTCATACAGTTTAATTCTGGCTATTTTCACCTAAAACCAAATCCCCTTGAGGCACACATCGGACTTCTCCATCTTTTCGCATCACCCACCAAGTGCACCCAGGCCCTTGAGCAAAAGCAATCCCACGAATGGGTTTACCTTTGCCTGAGGCAGGAGTAACCCAGACTGTTTTCCCTAACATGTTTTTCATGTGCACTACAGGGACTTTATCCCCTTCTACAGTATGTAGAAGTTCTGATTGGGCAGGGCCACTCCGATTGGCAGATCCTCTGGTGTTGACTAACCAGGTGGCTTTGGCTAAATGTGTATCCCAATGTTTGAAAGTTCCACCCCCCATTGCTCTCAATGTAGTCTTTAACAGTCCATTGTATCGCTCAATTTTCCCAGAGGCTGGTGCATGATAGGGGAGATGATCCGCCCACTCAATGCCGTGCTCTTTGGCCCAGGTGTCTATGAGGTTGTTTTGGAAATGAGTCCCGTTGTCTGACTCAATTCTTTCTGGAGTGCCATGTCGCCACAAGACCTGCTTCTCAAGGCCCAGGATAGTGTTCCGGGCAGTGGCATGGGGTACAGAATATGTTTCCAGCCATCCGGTGGTTGCTTCCACCATTGTAAGCACATAGGGCTTGCCTTGGCGAGTTTGTGGGAGCGTGATATAGTCAATCTGCCAGGCTTCCCCAAATTTATATTTCAGCCATCGCCCTCCATACCACAGGGGCTTTAACCGCTTGACTTGCTTAATTGCAGCACATGTTTCACAGTCATGGATAACCTGTGCGATAGTGTCCATAGTCAAGTCCATCCCTCGATCACGAGCCCATCTATATGTTGCATCTCTTCCCTGATGGCCTGAAGTATCATGGGCCCACCGAGCCATAAATAGCTCACCCTTATGTTGCCAGTCCAGGTCCACCTGAGCCACTTCAGTCTTGGCAGCCTGATCCACCTGTTGGTTGTTTCGATGTTCTTCAGTGGCCCGACCCTTGGGTATGTGAGCATCTACATGACGTACTTTTACAACCAGATTCTCTAGCCGGGACGCAATATCTTGCCACGGTGTGGCAGCCCAAATGGGTTTACCTCTGCGCTGCCAGTTGCTCTGCTTCCATTGCTGTAACCACCCGCACAGGGCATTTACCACCATCCATGAGTCAGTATAGAGATAGAGCACTGGCCACTTTTCTCTTTCAGCAATATCTAATGCTAGCTGGATGACTTTCACCTCTGCAAACTGACTCGATTCACCTTCTCCTTCACACTTGACAGCAGTTGCCTCCAGAGGCTGATGGCTTGTGTCCCTCTTCCAATTGCCTTGTCAATGCCACCTTCCCTGGCAAGCAATCCCAGCTGCTTGGCTTCCCTACCTTCTAGTGCCAAGCTATTAGCCCCATTGTCCCAGCATCGGAGGAACCAGGTGATAGTATGCTCACCTATACGGCGGCCAAAATCTTTTCACATATCCTGCAGCTCACTCAAGGATAGGGACCGGGTTATTACCTCTGGTTCTGCCTCTTCCTCCTGTTCCCTGATGGCCGTGGTTCACCTCATCCTTCGCTAAACGAACTGATTTTTTTGTATATTTCTTTTTCTGTACGGGGGCAACTGATACTGGTGCAGGTTGTTCCGCTGGTTCAGTTGCAGTATCGCTCGCCGGGTTTTGGATAACCACAGTGTCTGTCGCCGAGGTTTGGGTAGCAGCAGTGCTCGTCGCCAGGGCTGGAGGGGTCACAGTGCCTGTTGCCAAGGTTTGGGTAGCTGCTGTGCTCGTTGCCGGGGCTGGAGGGGCTGCAGTGCCTGTTGTTGAGGTTTGGGTAGCCCGAGTTCTCGTCGCCGGGGCTGGAGGGGTCACGGTGCCTGTCGCCAAGGTCTGGGTGTCTGCAATGCTCATTGCTGGGGCTGGAGGGGCCGCAGCACCCATTGCGGAGGTTTGAGTGGCCGCGGTGCTCATCGTTTTGTTGTTAGGTCCAGAGACCTTCTCTTCCCCTTGAGGGTACTGAGTGGTGTCGAACAGGGCTCGATAGGCATGGGCCAGGCCCCAGCACATTGCAGTGATTTGTATCTCTCTGGAGCTGCCGGGGTGACAGCATACCTTTTCCAAATATTTTACTAGTTCTTCTGGATTCTGCACTTGTTCAGGGGTGAATTTCCAAAACACTGGAGGTGCCCACTTTTTTAGGTACTTGCCCATACTACCCCACACACCCTGCCACTCATAATTATCCAGCCTCGGGGCAGATCTCTGGGTGATCTTTTTAAATAGTTGTTTAACCTTAATCAAGAGCTGAACCACATTGAGGAGCATGCTAATTCCTAGCAGTAGGTCTAGGATCGTGCTGGTCCCAACATCCCAAGAGTATTCAAATTTTTCAAAATTCTCAAACACCATTGTAACACGACTGAAGGAGAAAGGAGAGGGGAAGAAAGGTACCCCACCCATAGACTGGTTTTCCAAGGAGGAAAGGTAAATGGTATAATTATTATGTTTCCCACAGATGGTTTCCGCAGTATAAAGGTGACAATGCTGAGTGCGAATACCAGATTAATCCCACAACCGATGACTTTATCATACCATAAACCAGTGTTATACCATACATCAAAGTGAAAACCTTAATCCACCTCCCACAGATGATAAGCAGCAGAAGAGGAACTACATACAGCAAGCGAGGTGATACATAACAGAGCTTTAAAAACCAGAGCAGCGACTCTAAGAACACATAAATCAACATAATGACCAGCGAATATTAGACCAATATAATGAATGCTTATAACAAATTTGTTTTAACAAGCTCTGGTCAGGTTTGTCGTTATCTCAATCCTTCGTGCCCCACATTGGGCACCAAAATGGACTGTCGTGGTTTAACCCCAGCCAGCAACTAAGCACCATGCAGCCGCTCAGTCACCTCCCCCCCACCCCAGTGGGATGGGGGAGAAAAATCGGGAAAAAAAGAAGCAAAACCCACGGGTCAAGATAAGAATGGTTTAATAGAACAGAAAAGAAGAACTAATAATGATAGTGATAACACTAATAAAATGACAACAGTAGTAAAAAAAGGATTGGAATGTACAAATGATGCGCAGGGCAATTGCTCACCACCCGCCGACCAACACCCAGCTAGTCCCCGAGCGGCGATTCCCCGCCCCCCCTTCCCAGTTCCTATACTAGATGGGACGTCACATGGCATGGAATACACCGTTGGCCAGTTTGGGTCAGGTGCCCTGGTTGTGTCCTGTGCCAGCTTCTTGTGCCCCTCCAGCTTTCTCGCTGGCTGGGCATGAGAAGCTGAAAAATCCTTGACTTTAGTCTAAACACTCCTGAGCAACAACTGAAAACATCAGCATTATCAAGGTTCTTTGCATACTGAACTCAAAACATAGCACTGTACCAGCTACTAGGAAGACAGTTAACTCTATCCCAGCTGAAACCAGGACATGTCCACATTACCTCCATTGAAACCTGCTTCCTACAGAGGATAACCTTAGACCAACAGAAAACTCATACTGTGTTTAGTCACATGTCCCAAGACCTCCCAAAATTTTCCCTGTCCTGGAATTTGTTTGTTTGTCCGTCCATATTCACTTTTTTGTGCACAGCGTGTCACACACTGAAGTCACGAGCTCCCTTGACTCGCAGAGGGAAGCAAAGAGACGAAGGGAATGAAATGCTCCCTTTTGAATAGCCAAATCTGAACTAACCCCAACATTTCTGGGTTACAGGCACATCTTCAAGCATACTCTGCATCATTGTCCTGGTTTCAGCTGGGATAGAGTTGTCTTTCTAGTAGCTGAGCAATTGCATTGTGCATCACTTGTATACTCCCATCATTCTATTAGCAGTAATGTCACTGTATTAGTGTTATCAACATCATTATTAGTTTCTCCTTTTCTGTTTCATTACACTGTTCTTATCACAACCTATGAGTTCTACTTTTTTTCCCCGATTCTCTCCCCATCCCACTGGGTGGGGACTGGGAAGCGAGTGAGCGGCTGCATGGTGCTTGGTTGCTGGCTAGGGTTAAACCACGACACCATACCATGGACATAAGATTGACTCAGCCTTACTAGGACCTGTGACATGCTGCTGCTGTTTGTTTCCCCAAGATCTTCCTTTCTCCCAGCTGAACAAGCCCAGCTCTTTTAACTTCTTCTCATAGGACAAGCGCTCCAGCCCTGATCACCTTAGTGGCCCTCCTCTGACCTGGATCCAGTCTGACCATGTCTCTTTGGCATTGCAGAGGAGTGAAAACCTAGGGGAGTATTCTGGGTATGATGTAAAATGTTCCGAGGAGAGGCATATTTACTCCCACTGGTTGTGCTCCTGCTCATGCAGCCCTTGATGTTGTTGGTCTTCTTTACTGCTGGCTCCTGTTTTGCCAGATGAAACACAAGGACCTCCAGAGCCTTTCTCGCAGAGCTGCTACTCAGCCATGCGGCCCCTGGCCTCTGTCGTTGCAGGGGCTTAGTCCACTTTGGGGGCAGGACTTTGGATTTGTCCTTACTGGATATCATGTGGTTCTCTTTTGTCCATCCCTCCAGCCTGTCTGTGTCCTTTGGGATGGCAGCCTGCCTCCTGTTGCCTCTTCTCCTTTGCTCCATCTCGTGGGCCTCCTCTCCTCAACTGTTGCCTTCTGCTGCCTCCTCTTGCCTCCACTTCCTCATGCTCCTCTTGTCTCCTCTTGCTTCCTCCTCCTCCTTTCACTGCCTTCTCTTGACCCTTGGTGTGTCCTCCTCCTCTTCCTCCTCCTCCTTCTCCTTCCCCTCTTCCTCTTTTCTCCTCTTGCCTCCTGTTGGTACTTGTATCATCCTCGGCCTCTTCCTCCTCCTGCCCTCCTTGCTGTCCTCAAGATGGTGTAATCTACAAAAGCTATGAAAAAGAACTCTCTCATCTCAACTGGGTCATTAAAAGCCCATTAAAGAGGGCAGGTGGCAGGACAGGCCCCTGCAGGACCCTACTAGCTAGATGCGTCCAGGCAGAGTACGACACATTGACCACAACCCTCTGAGACCAACGGTCCAGCTCGGTTTTTTACCCATCTACTTTGCCATCCATGCCAACCATAATATCCTACCTTGGACACAAGAATATTGTGGGGGATGATGAGGAATGCCTTGCTGACTTCCAGGTAAAAGACCATCGCTGGTCTCCCCGTATCAGATTTCCCATGCTCCTTCACTCTTCAGAGCTGCTTCTCATGGCACCACTTGTCTCAGTCTCCTGAGTGTGCCCAAGTCTTCTCCTCTGGAGTCCCAGGTCTGTGCTCTGTGGCTGGCCTTACTCACTGCCCTTTGGTGTCTGATCCCCTACTAATTCATGGCCATGACAGCCAAGGCTTACACTGATTATCATCACATCCCTAACCAGCTGTTCCTTGTTGGCCAGGATCAGGTCCAGGTGAGAATCACCCTTGGTGGCCCACCTGGCAGCTGTCTGAAGAAGTTGTCCCAATAGCCTTCAGGCTGTTGGCACCCTGTTGCTTTGCCTTGCCAGGGAATGCCAGGGCACTTTGTGGAATGATTGCTGGAGGTGACTTACCGATATGACACACACCCCCCACCCCACCCCCTCAAGGGAAGGTGAACCCCAGGGTGGAATACAGTGGACACATAAAGAATCGGTTCCATGATAGTTCCCTAAGCAACATAACCTGCAACTTTAGATGTCAGCAACACCAGGGGAACTTGGTGTGCTGACTCTGAAAAGTAACACGGAGGGTGAAGTGGAGTGGAGACACCACAGCCAGGCTCTGTGATCACAGGGATAGGGAACTGGAACAATAGGAACAAGAACAGTTGGTCCCTGCATTGAATCCACTGAAGCAAGGAAGTAAAATAATGGGGGTTCTGTCGACCTAATGCCCTACTTATGAATTGTATCACACGTGCCCAGTTCTGGGCTACTGACATGTAACACCATGTCCTTTGGGTGAACTTTGCTCATTATAATATCATTATAATACCAAAACACTCCTCCATCCCCAAAGTTACCCACCTCTAAGGTGCAACCATGCCCCCACCCCCCGGGAGCATGCGCTTTGAATTTTTTCTAGCATATAACTTTAAAAGCAAAGCGAGAGAACTTCATACCCAAGTAAAAGTATGTATGACTGAAGTCACTCAAGCTCCACCTAAAAGGAAAAATAGGATAAAAAGACCCCAAAAGAGGAAGACTATTAGGGAGGACACCATCAAAGACAAGTCAGGAGGACGTCACTGACTTCTGGGACCAGTTGACAGGCTAAGCCTCTCTTGCCCCCCCAGGGACACCTATTGGGTGAGATTTGAACACTTGGCTGTCCCAAGTGCTTCCCCAGGAAACTTAGAAAGCTCTCTCTATAGAGTCGTTTTCTTTTCTGATCTTGCGCGCTGTATTAATCATAATCGCAATATTTGCATGTGCTTTGCAGACAGTGTATTTATCACCAGCAATCCAAAAGAACCTGTACTGTTGCTTTAATAAACTGCGCTGCTCATTAATCTAGCTGTGATAATTTCTTAACGCAACCAAACTCCCTGAGTCTGGTAATTCCCGTGCGTTGAACGTGGCTAAGCTGAGAGAGCAGTGTGCTGTAAGCGCATCCGGCATTGTGACAGTAATGCGACCGGACTTATCGCGCAGAATTGGACGTTACTCAGAAACTAAACTTGGCCATCCCCAGCCCCTCTGACATCTGAGGATAAGCTGGAACACAACGGGGGGTATTTTCTGCCAAATTCCTTTACCCTTTAACACAACATGTACTTACCCTTAAACTGAGCAGCTGCCCTGACTTAGGTTAGGCATTGCAGGGATGTCTATGAGAGTCCTGCCATAACTGTCAATGGAGATCTGGTAAATACAGCTGATGGAGAAGAGAGAGAGACTTAGCTCTCCTGATGGCAATGACTCCATTTGCTCAGAGGAATACCTCTATCGGCTACCCTGGCCATAATGAGCAGGAACAGGCTTCGTTGTTCTAAATGTGAGCATCTGCTGTCACTTCAGCTGGCCAAAAGAAATGCCCCACCAGCCTCCAAAAGGATGATCGCAAACACTGCCCTGTCCCTCTGAATTGCTCCATCAGAGCTTACAGTGACTTGCACATGTCTTGGACCACTCCTGGCACCTCAAATGTCACCTGTGGTTTGCATGGGTATGGGAGGTACAGGAGATTCCTCCCATGACTGTCTGGGTGCCCTGTCTCCTAGTGGGACAAAAAGAGGTGATTCTTGGACCTAACTCTGAGTCGCGGTTTAACGGCAGCCAGCAACTAAGCACCCCACAGCCGCTCACTCTCTTCCCAGTCCCCACCCAGTGGGATGGGGAAGGGAATTGAGAAAGAAACTAAAACTCGTGGGTTGAGATAGGAACAGTTTAATAGAACAGAAAAGGAGAAACTAATAATGATAAGGGTAACGCTAATAAAATGACAATAGTAATAATCAAAGGCTTGGAATATGCAAGTGATGCACAATGCAATTGCTCGCCACCTACCAATCGACACCCCGTTCGTCCCTGAGTGGCCATCCCCCCAACCTCACTCCCCCCCAGTTTATATACTACACGTGAAGTCACATGGTATGGAATACACCGTTGGCTACTGTGGGTCAGCTGCCCTTGCTGTGTCCGCTCCCGATTTCTTACGCCCCTCCAGCCTTCTTGCTGGCTGGGCATCAGAAGCTGAAAAATCCTTGACTTTAGACTAAACACTACTTAGCAACAACTGAAAACTTCAGTGTGTTATCAGCATTCTTCTCATACCTAACTCAAAAACATAGCACTATACCAGCTACTAGGAAGACAATTAACTCTATCCCAGCTGAAACCAGGACACTGCCTCTGATAGGGGAAATAACACTGCTGGAAAGAAGTGTGTCTCCCCAGCTGAGGGAGGGAACATCAGTGTTTGCTTCAGCCTGTTTCCCAGCAGGTTCCCCTGGAGCCCCAGGGACACCAGGAGGCAGCCCAGAGGGGGCAGAGAAAGTGCTGCCTTGGGCTGGTCCTCTGCTGCTGAGCTGGGCTGGGCTCCTGGGCTGGAGGGAGCTCATGGCAAGCAGGCAGCACTGCAGAGAGACAGCTCTGCCCAGGAGCAGCTCCTCTGCAAAGCGCAGCAGGGCTGAGGGCACTGCCTGCAGGCACCGAGAGCAGACAAGAGAAGTGACAGAGAGGTTGAAGGCAGTCTGAGGTGGGAGGACAGGTGAGAGCTCACTGTGGGAGAAATCTTCACAGCCCTTGACAGGGTAAGTCTCAGGCTGCAGGGCAATGCCGATGAGTTCTTGGAAGTGTCTCCTAGACATGGCACGTGCCAGGGCTGATGGGACCTGTCAGGATGGGTCTCCTTGCTTTTCTCTGGTGTGGAGGAGGAGGACATGCTCCAGAGCAGGGCTTCCCTGCTTCACCCTCAGAGGGACATTGCAAGACAGCTTCCTTCTGCCAGCAATGGCTACAGCGATGTGAAGGTGGGTGTGCACCCAGGGGCGCCCATGGCTGTCCTTCCAAGCAGGTGCCCTGCAGCCCAGGGTGATGTGTGCTGGGGCAGGGACTCTGCTGTCTGCCGGTGTCAGCTCTCAGCCTGCCCAGGGAGCTCCCCATGACCATGCAGGGAGAAGCTGTGGGTGGAAGGCATGACCCCCAGCAGGCTAGGGCAGGGCAGAGCAGGGCACAGTCCTTCTGCTCTCAAGAAAGTGTTGCATGGGTCAGGGCTTCTCACAGCTTCAGCTCTACCTCATGACATTGTTAAGGGAGGGGGTTTCTCAAGAAGCACATCAGCTCAGCAACAACTTCCCCTATCCAGCCATATCAGGTTCTCTGTGATCTGGTCTTTAGCCCCTGCACAAGCAGAGATGCCCCTGGGCAGTACCCTGCCCCTGCGAGGTGTTTGCAGGCAGAGGTGAACACACCGCAAGTGGGATGGGGTTTGTGAGCACTGACAGGGAGTTGTGCTGGCGACAGGGCTCCTGGCAGAACAGCCTCAAGCAGCAGAGACACAGGCAGGCAGTGAGAGGGAGCTGCTGCCAGAAACGCTGGGGAGGTGGATGTGGGCACCTCCCTGCCGTCCCAGGGGCGCAGACACCTTCCCCTGCGCAACTCCTCCCTGGTCTCCTTTCCCAGCCTAAGCAGAGCCTCTGCCCTCCAACTCCTGAGGTCTGAGGCATGCATTGCCCCTGCAGCAGCCAGAGCCCAGAAAAGGACAAATCCCTCTGTCTATCTTTGTGTGTCCCTCCTCCCTTGGCAGGAGATTGTGGCCTTCCACTGTCATCCGCTCCTGCCTGTGCTGCCCTGGTTCTCACTGTTGGATTTGCTGAGTCAGTGTGGAAGGTGGGGGTCGGGGTGGCAGGTTCCTCTCCTGTTCAGAAGCCGACCCTTTGGGTCCTGCTTTGCAGACGTGTCTATGGTAGCAAAGTGCCCAAGTCTCCGGGCAGCTTCAGGACATTCAGCTATTTCCTTGGGGTGTCCTGCTGCGCTGCAGGGTGCCCTCCAGAAGGGCACAGCTCTCCCATAGTATCCCATAATGCTAGGATCCCCATGGAGAAGACACCTCGGTGCTAAGGCTGTGGAAATGCTGCTGGGCAGCTGTATGTGGGCAGCTGCAATGGTCCCTCTGTGTCCCAGTCTGAGAGGGGAGAGATGAGGTCCTCCTCAAGTACCCTGAGAAAAGCCAAGGAGTCTGGCATCTGCTCTTCGAACCTGGGTTCCTCTGCTCTCAGCAGCATCCAGTTTCTTTTTAGGGGAACACCTGAGTGGGACCCTCCTCCAGCTCCAGGCTGCCAGCACAGGGCAGCTGAGACCCGGACTGATAGGCAGAGCAGCTCTCCTCACTCTGCACTAGGGGACTGTCCCTTTGCCTCTCAGGATCCACAAGATTTCACTCGGAGTGCATTAGAAATGTCAGGGATTTCAGTCATCCAAAGCCACTCCTAAATGTGGCAAGTGCAACTAGAACGAAATGAACAAAACAGAATCCCCTCAGCTCTGTTCTGCAGTTGGGCAATTTGAGAACTGCAATGCTGAAAAGCTCTTTGATACATCATGAGTGCATTCAGTTTGAGATCAGCCTGTGTTCCTAGTTCCCTCTCACTGCAGAGAAAGAAGGGCTGCTCAAGAGCCCACTACAGAGTCCCTGCTCCCCATTGCCCCCTCAGCCAGCAAAACCCGGAGCTCAAGTAAGGGAGCTGCAGAGAATTCTTCCTAAAATGAGGGAGTCTGAATGTGGGGTTGCAATGAGACATGCAATATGTTTTGCTCAGAGAAGTCTGGCCTAACTCACTAGTGCATTTTGCTCCTCAACAGGTAACAATATGCGGAGGAAGCAAATGTCCAACCACAGCTCCATCACCGAGTTCCTCCTCCTGGCATTTGCAGACACGTGGGAGCTGCAGCTCTTGCACTTCTGGCTCTTCCTGGGCATCTACCTGGCTGCCCTCCTGGCCAACGGCCTCATCATCACCGCCATAGCCTGTGACCACCGCCTCCACAACCCCATGAACTTCTTCCTCCTCAACCTCTCCCTCCTTGACCTGGGCTCCATCTCCACCACTGTCCCCAAAGCCATGGCCAGCTCCCTCTGGGACACCAGGGCCATTTCCTTCTTGGGATGTGCTGCCCAGGTCTTCTTTGTATTCTTCTTGTTTGGTGCAGAGTATTCTCTCCTCACTGTCATGGCCTATGACCGCTACGTTGCCATCTGCAAGCCCCTGCACTACGGGACCCTCCTGGGCAGCAGAGCTTGTGTCCACATGGCAGCAGCTGCCTGGGGCAGTGGGTTTCTCCATGCTGTCCTGCACACTGCCAATACTTTTTCAGTACCCCTCTGCCAAGGCAATGCTGTGGACCAGTTCTTCTGTGAAATCCCCCAGATCCTCAAGCTCGCCTGCTCAGATGCCTACCTCAGGGAAGTTGGGGTACTTGCAGTTGGTGTCTGTTTTGGATTTGGGTGTTTTGTTTTCATTGTGCTGTCCTATGTGCAGATCTTCAGGGCTGTGCTGAGGATCCCCTCTGAGCAGGGAAGGTACAAAGCCTTTTCCATGTGCCTCCCTCACCTCGCCGTGGCTTCCTTGTTTATCAGCACTGTCATGTTTGCCTACCTGAAGCCCCCCTCCCTGTCCTCCCCATCCCTGGACCTGCTGGTGGCAGTTCTGTACTCAGTGGTGCCTCCAGCAGTGAATCCCTTCCTCTACAGCATTAGGAACCAGGATCTCCAAGATGCACTGAAGAAGCTGATTCAATCAGTAATCTTTCAGAAGCAATAAGCTGCCTGTGTCTCTTCACAAGTGATTTCCAATGTATCTGGGGAACCTCCTGTGCTTTGGGTATTTTATCTGTGATAATCATAGTTGCCCAGTGATGTCTGCATCTGCTCCACTTGCCCAGAGGCAGGAATCCAGCCTGTCTGACCCAGAAGTCTTTGCACATGTGTCTGGCATGATGGCACAGCTGGCCTCCCCTGTCACGTCTCTGTAACAAAAGGGGATTTTCTTAGTTCTGGTGTCTGGAGCTTGGTCTCTTCTTCCAAAAGCTGAGGTCAGGAACAGGCTGAAGAAATTGCCCCCCTACAAGTCTGTGCTGCTATGCTGAGGTTCTCTGTGGGCAGAGGGGAGATGGGCATAGGGTGATGATTTAGAGAGTGAGACTGGAGTGAGCTTTCACTGGTGGCCTTGCTAATTGGCCACTTCCAGCACTGGCAACTCAGCACAGGTTTATGGGTGAGTTTTGGTGCACAGCCATTTCCCTCCTCCTGTTGGGCTCACTGCCTGCACTGGGGGAATGGCCAGCCCTGCTCAGCCTCTCTCCTTCTGCAGACCGTGACAGACCCCCGAGCACAGTTGTTGGCAAAACCCCACATGGGATGTGGATAGGGCTGGAGAGGTTCCAGGACCTGGAAGAGGCTATCTCAAGGAAGAGGAACAGAAGGGGGACAGGGCACAAAGGGATATCATGGGGCTCATGCAAGAGAAACTGTTCCTCACACCGAATACACCCTTTGCCATGCTGTGCCTGCACAGTGGGGCTGTGGGAGCACGTGTGAGGCAGCGGGGCTGGCCCAACACAGGACAGGACACTGACAGGGGCCCCGGAGCAGCTGCCAGGGGATGACCACCTGGAGTTGGCGGCTGCAAGAAAAGTCAAGAGCAAAGGCAAGAGCTTCAGTTGCTGTGTTAGAGATCAAGGCTGGACAAGGAAAATGCAGGGCTGCTTCTGAAAGAGCATGGTGATCTAATAAACAGCAGGCACTAATGGGCCTGAGGGACTCAATACCGCCTTTGCCTGAGTCTTTACTGAAAAGGTCTCCCAGGCCTCTCTGCTCAGGGAAAGGGGTTCAAGGAGGAGGAGAGCATGTATTGGCAGGAACCTCATTGTTATATACCGACAGAGCCAATTTTTATATAACAATATATTTATTGAGAATAGCAAGCAAGCAGCGCTGGGCGGCCGGGGAGTCCGCGCTCTACCAATGGCTCACAACTTTATGTTATAGTTACATTTCTTATATACAGTTCATGCACCCCTTTCTTGTAAGTCTCTGCCTTGTCCTGCTTCCTCTTTCTTCACTCGTGCAGGTTTGTTACTAGGCAGATTCGGTCCATCTTCTCAAGGATGAGTGTCTTTTGATGTAGAATGTCTTTTGATGTGGAGAAGTACAGTCTTGGCAGAATTAATCCCCTTATCTGGTAAATTGTAGCTGTTGTCTTTTCCCTCCTTATCTAGTAAGTTATAGCTGTTGTTCTTTACCCTCCTTAGCTAGTAAGTTATAGCCATTGCCCTTTTCCCGTGACCTTTACGCACTATTGAAGCAAGCCTTGTTATTTACACAAGGCATCTGCTAAATTTCAATATGTCTCTTCCCCCTTCCCGATTGGTATGTAAGCCTTATTGTCTTCTTTTAATTCAACACGAATTACACAATGTCAGGGAACAATTTGGTTCCCTGTCGATTACACTCATGAAATCCCACAAGGACAAATGGCAGTTTCTGCCCCTGCAGGAGACTCACCCTGGCAATGGCACAGGCTGCGGATGCCTGTCTGGGAGCAGCCCTGTGGGAAAGGTCTTGGTGGGCAGGGAGCTGGACAGGAGGCAGCCGTCTACCCTGGCAGCAAGGGAAGCCACCAGCATCCTGGGCTGTATGACCAGGAGCACAACCAGGAGGTCAAGGGAAAGGAATTCTCTGGAATACTCCATCCAGCTTTCAGATCCCCAGTTCAGGAATGATATTGGCAAGCTGGGGTGGGTTTAGCAAAGGGCCCTCAGGACAGCCAGGGGCTGGAGCGCTTTGCCTGTGAGGAGAAGCTGAGGGATCTGAGGCTAATTTGGCCCAAGATCCCCTCCTGACAGTGAGGTACGGATCAATCCAAGCAAGATTCAATTACTTTAACCTGCAGTGCTGTCCAAAAGGGCCTTGCACAGACATGGAAGAGGCTGAGGATCTCATGGCCTCACTTCCTTACTCCTTTCCTGGTAAGATCTTCCCCCAAGTCTCCCTGGTCCTTGAGACTCCTAGCAACCTCTGTGGTAGCAAAGCTTCACCCATGGGAGAGCAAGATGCAGCTGGGGAACACTAGTGCCAGTTGGACACAGGCAAGTGCATGGGTCCAGAGGGGATGCACCCAAGGGTGCAGGGGAAAATGGCTGGTGTCATTGCAAGGCTGCTGTCCTTTGTCTTTGAAATGTCACGGCAGCTGCAGGGAACATAATGATCATTGTTAGAAAGTCCAGCCGGTGGCCAGTTTCTAGAGGTATCCCTCAGAGAGAAGTGCTTGGGGTAATGTTGTCTGACATCTTAAGTGATGGCCTGGACAATAGGACAGAGTTCACTCTCAGCATGTTTGTGGATGAGACATAACTGAGGGGAGCCCTTCATTGAGTAGGGTCAGGGAGGGGAACTAGGTGATGCCCAGAAATATCTCCCACATTTAATTACTCAATAAATCTTTACCTGGAGTTCTCTGGAGTTCTCTGTAAAGACAAAATAAGGAGAGGCTGAAGAAGAGATGGGAAATACGTCAATATAGATATAGTATTTTTTCAGAACAAAATTTTTCCACTCAGCAGTGGTAGTAAAAGCATTTTGATGAACAACTCCATCTTAATATGTTGGCAGATGGAAATTACTGTAGTGGACTCATGTGGTCCTTCCAAATGAAAAAATAAAAAGAAAAAAATAATTATAAGAACTAAGCCAAAATATCTGACACTCTGAAAATGAAGATTGGTTTCAGTTCTTGCCTAGAATAACGTTTCAGTAGGTTTCAGCTCAAGACTAAAAGACCTACGTTCAGGTCTGGATTCATTTGTCCACGTACAGAGACTGTTGCTGTCTGAGCTGCCCCAGGGTTACAGATGTACCTATAAGGTACTTGGAAATGTGACCCAGGGCGCCCTTCTGGAGCATTTAGCTGGTCACCATGAAATCTCCAGGCTTCTTGGTGGAGACAATCTCTCCATTTATTCCAAAGGGAAGTCTAGACAACTCCATTAGATGTAGACATCTGCGCTGAGGTGTCTGTTGTTGGGTAAGGGCAATCTTGTCCTTTTCTTCACCTAAAAGACAGGGACAATTCATGTGCCCCGGAGGGAATGTGAAGGGAGTGTGTCTTGCTGATTTAGGGAGTCCTTCCAGAAGCACTGGTAACACAAAGATGCTGGCCACGCAGAAACAGAGCGTTTCACTGAAGATGGCCATCCATCTTCTCTGTAACAGTTGAGAGAGCTGAATACCTCAGAGTGTGACTGGCTGTGTGAAAGGGTGAGCAGTGGCAAGGACAGTCCTGGGCAGGGAGTGTGTTAGGGCACTGAACTCCATGTGAGACACAAACCTATTGTATTTAATGTTATAGGCCTGATTCTGATAGAAAGGTGCAGAAAATGTCAAAAAATAACATGAAGCAACAAAGAAATTAAGGAAACAATTTAAAGGGAAGGAAATGTTTTACTTGTGTGGCAGGTTGACCCTGGCTGGATGCCAGGTGCCCACCAAGCTGCTCTATCCCTCCCCCTCCTCAGCTGAATGGAGAGAGAAAAATATGACAAGAGGCTCGTGAGTCAAGAAAAGGAGAGGGAGATCGCTCAGCAATTACCTTCACAGGCAAAACAAGCTTGACTGGAGGAAATCAGTTTAATTTATTACCAATCAAATCAGAGTAGGGTAACAAGGAATAAAACCAAATCTTAAAACACCTTCCCCCCACCCCTCTCTTCCCGGGCTCAAATTCACTCCCAAATTCTTCACCTCCTCCCTCCAAACATCACAGGGGGATGGAGAATGGGGGTTGCGGTCAGTTCATCACACGTTGTCTCTGCCGCTCCTTCCTCCTCACACTCTTCCTCTGCTCCAGCGTGGAGTCCCTCCCACAGGAGACAGTTCTCCATGAACTTCTCCATCATGGGTCTTTTCCAGAAGGTGCAGTCCTTCAGGAACAGAACGCTCCAGTGTGGCTGTAGCACGGGGTCGTAAGTCCTCCTAGCAAATGTGCTCCAGTGTGGCCTCCTCTCCCCACAGGACCTGCCAGGAGCCTGCTCCTGTGCAGGCTTCCCACAGGGGTTGCAGCCTTCTTTGGGTACATCCTGCTGCTCCTGCATGGGGTCCTCCATGGGCTGCAGGTGGATATCTGCTCCACCGTTAACCTCCATGGGCTGCAGGGGGAAAACCTGGCATTCCTCAGGGGTCAGTTTTGGGAATGGCACTGTTTAACATCTTCATCAGTGACATAGACAGTGGGACCAAGGGCACCCTTAGCAAGTTTGCCAATGACACCAAGCTGTGTGGTGCAGTTGTCCCGACCCAATATCGGGGAGGGTTGTTAAATGATCCCGAGAGCGAGATTAAGACACAAACGAGGTCAAATGCTGTACAACCTTACAACTTTTATTTCCTACAACAACCAATAACTGCGATAGAACAGAGTGAGGAAGAAGGGAAAGAGACAGACCTAAGCAAGAGAACGGGAGAGAGATAGCAAGACTAGTTACCACCACCACGAAGCCAGCAACGTCCCGCTGAGTGGGTTCCGATGCTGGTGATGGAGGGTCGGGTTCTTCAGCTGCCAGTCAGATGCCTCTCCTGCTAATCCAGATGTTACAGTCCTTCAGGTGTCTTCCAAGTCTGGGTTTTTCCTGCTCGCGAGAGGGGAGTATGCAGTTCTTTTATTGTTCCAGTCCCCACCATTTCTCTGAAAAGTCCACCCATTTCTTCAGAACTCATTATCCTGTGTGCCGCCCCCTGTTCCTCCATGGGCGCATGCCCAGGTGCTGATGGTGGTTTCTCACCTTGCTTGTGGGCAAGCACAGCTCAGCAGGCGCGGATGTGGTGGCTTCTTCAGGGACATCTTGTGCGTACTCCCCTACAACGACAGGATGTCGAGGCAGCAGCAATGTCGAGTCAGCAAATCAACACAGTCTCTTACATCCACCCCGTGGCTCGACATTGCTGTCCTCGTGGTGGCATAGAAAGTAAAGGTATAGAGAGAGAAAGAGGGAAAAAGTGCAATCTACAACGATATAACCAAGTTAACAGATTTCCATAATGCAGCAAAAACAAAAACCAAAGGTCAAGGTAAGACGATTTGGATTCTATGTTACTACAATACTTCTACATTAGGCAACAACACGGATGACCAACAACATCATAACACTTATCTTACTTATAACATTTCTAAATAGGTTAAACAACAGCATCTAATGACTAACAACACCTATTTAACATACCATAACAATTAATTAACAATTATAAATTTAACTAACTCTACAATACTAAAACATATCTCAGGGTTACAAAAAGTCAATAAAAAACCCACAATGGCCGTTCGCATGGTGGACAGCTACAAGGACGAAAGAGAAGCATTAAAAGAACAACTAAGATAACCGTTATTAAAGCAAAGGCTATATAATAAATTGGAATCAATGCGAACACGTAGTCATACTCCATCATTTTGCCAGCAGTATGCTACAAAATGGTCTCAGTCCTAGTGGTTCACGCAGTTTGCCGGCGTTGGAGTCCGCATGCGCGGCGGGAAAGCTGTTCCTTATTTTGGGCCTAGAGGCTTTTCTACAAATTTCCAGATTAGAACAAATAAACAGTAACCTTATATAACAATGCTTAAACACTATTTTACCTAAACACGTAATAGGATAACAACAATGATAACAATATCTACTGAAATGTGTCCCTGTCCGGGCCTAAGAAGGTGCTCCTGGTCCTCCGGAACGGGGAGGGGGAGAGGGTGGTCGTCCACATGAACAAGTGCAATTACAAGATGGTTTACACAAACCCTTACAAGACCCATACATGCATACCACAAAGAAAAATACAGCGAAGACCAACAAAACAGCTGCCATAAAATGCCAAAGCCACCCAGTACACTTACAAGTCAAACACATACTTATTGCAAAAGCCCACAAAACAACTGCCACAAAGTAAAGTGTAAGTAGGGTCCACATTTTGGCTGATTGCGGAGCTAATAAAAATGGTGGTCTGACTAACCTGAGAAGGGGCATTTACGCAGTTCCACGCGCCCAGCCCAAAGCACATGTGCCTAAACAATTGATACAGTCGCGCGCTTTGATTGGCAAACGACACGAATCTGTTTTACACCGTCAGGCGAAGCAACAGATACAAATTGCATATTCAATACGACATGTTGGATTAATTGAATAAAACAAGGAATAGCACGTGGCACAAACATCAAAGCGACAAATGCACACAACAGGTAAAACAGAAGCCGTTTTACCCATGGTGCTCCAGGTAACCAAGACTATAGATCACCGTCTCAAACATTCCATGTTTGAATGGGGACATGGGCTATTTTCTAACAAAACAGATTCGTTATCCTTATAGGAATCATATGGGATAAGGGGAGGTGGGGGAATTGGCTTCCCTTCACCTTCATAGGTAAATCTCCAACATAACATAATTAGAAATAACATCGTGTCTGCTTCTCTTCTTCTGTGGGTATGTCTGTGTTGCTTGCTTCTTCCTGAAAGTGAAACAAGAACAACTTCGCTTCTCAGGTTAGAAAGAGGGAACAATACATCTAGTATGAATCTTACCAATTTTTTCACAGGCACCTTTTCCCTCTCTCAAATGCAGGGGGCCACCCTCCAGCGGGTGTCTTTCCAAACGGGCGTGTCACTGTTCGCAGGAGGACACACAGGTTTTACATTCTTCCCTGGTAACTGGCCACCCTCGGGCTTGTGCTTCACAATAGAGGTCTTCGACTCCTGAATGTTTCCATTTTACCTGTAGCCATTCTAACAGGCATTCCCAATTTTCCACTATCTGGGTGCTTTGTAGGAGAGCTAGCCGGGCTAGCTCATCCACTTTAGCATTCCATTGGCTCACCGGGGCATCATCTGGTTGGTGAGATGCTACCCATGCTACTGCAAATTTCCCTTGTCTGGCAATGGCGAGAATATCTTGCCACTTTTCCTTTTGCCATACAGGTATCCTGTTGACCTCCCACCCGTTTTGTTCTCAGAATGGAAGCCACTCAGTGCAGCCCTTAAACACAGCATAAGAATCAGTATAGATATAGACAGAGGAAGCAGATTGAGCCTCGTGCTGGAAGACGCTCCACCCAGCAATTAGTTCTCCTACTTGTGCACTACCTATCCCTTTGGTAATGATCTGTTCCTTGGTATCTACTGGAAGTGCCACAGCTTGATATTTCCAAATTTTTCCCTCTCGCTTCGACGAGGCATCCGTGAACCAGACATTTTGCAATTGTCCAGAAGACGGAGGAGCTACTTCTATTACAGGTAAAAGCCCGGAGGTGTCTCTGTCTGGGTTTACCTCATCTTGTATATTTAACACTTTTGCGGCTCCTTCTGATACAGAAAAGATTTAGCAGTAGTGTTCTATTTGTGCATACCACTTTCACACAGAGGCTCTCCGGGCCACCCCGTCAGGGGGTGGCGTTCCTGCCAAAACTGCTTTGATCACTTTAAATGGACCTCTGAGCACTATAGATTGTTGCCGGATGGTCCGTTCGGCTTCTCTCAGAGCTAAACTAACTACAAATAGACCCTTTTCCCAAGTCGTATACCTTTTTTCTGCATCTTTAAAGCTACGAGAATAAAACCCAATGGGCCAAACAGGCCCCTCTGGACCCTTTTGCCACAAATGGATCGACAGTCCAGTCTTGGCAAATCCTGACTCAGTTTGATCAGTTGGGTGAATGGGACCAAGGGCCTGATAGGCATTCGCTTCAAACACCAACAACTGTAAAGCTTCGTCATGGACCTGAGTCCATTCCCACTGAGCTCTCTTTCACAACAAGTCATACAGGGGTCTAGAAATAATTGAGAAGTCCAGGATGTGTTTCCTCCAAAACACAAGCAACCCTAGTGCATGCTGTAAGTCTTTCTTTGACTCTGGCATCTGGATCTGATCAAGAGAGGAAAGGGTATCCAGTGGGATACACGTCATGCCTCCCTTCCACCAGATTCCTAAAAATTTTACCTCACTTGAAGGAGTCTGGATCTTCTCAGGTGGAGTTGTCACCCCTATACTTTCCAAATGGGTGATGATGTCGTTCTGGGTTTCTCTAACTTCTTCTACCTGCCTTCCTCCTATGAGCACATCATCCATATACTGATAGATCTTTACCTCTGCTTTTATGGGAATTGTTTCCAACTCTTGCGCTAGAGCATGGTGAGCCAGCTTGTATCCTTGGGGCAGTCGTGTAAAGGTGTACTGTTGTCCTTCCCAGGTGAAGGCAAAATGGTCCTGGTCCTCAGGTTGTAAAGGGACCATAAAAAACATATCCTTAACATCGATCGTTGCCATGACAGGGTGGGATTGTTCCTGAATGGCAGCTATCAATTCAGCAATATTTGGTACAGCAGCTGTTAGCGGCAGTTTGGAAGGGGGAAGGGTAGGTGCCACTTGCAATAGACGCACCTCCATGCCGGATGTTTCGGCTAACTGCCTAACCTGAGGGACACCAAAAGACCATGAGTTTCCCTGGGTGTCACGCCACTGTCTACCCTTCAGAACATCTATACCTAAAAGGTTCATCTGGAAAGATCCTACGGCCACCATGGTGTTGACCGGGTTTTCCTCCCCTGGCAACCATAGGGTTGCCGGAGTCATGGGCACTGATTGGGTTTTCCCAAAAGCATTTAAGACAATCAGATTTTTAGATGGAGCCGAAATCCCACATCGTTCTGCTTCAGTCCGCCTTAGCACGGTAATTTGTGCCCCACTATCAATTAAAAAGGTCACTGGTCTTTTCTTTGGTCCTACAGCAATAGTAATCAGTAAATCTCCTTTTGTATTGCAGGTGAGTTGTCTAACAAACATCCACCCTCCGTCTCCCCCCTCACCTTCAGGGAGCGGAGGATCTAGTTTCCCGCCACCTTCTCCTCTTTAGTTAATTTGTCCTCAGGGTTTATCAAGGGTGGGGCACTAGGGGTTGGTTTGGAAACAGCCTTTTGCCCTGACCAGTTCTGCACAAGCTCCTCCAATCTTTGGGTCGAGAGCCCATCCATCAAGTCCCGGGGAATGCCTTTCTGATGCCCTAGTTGCCACAGTCCCTGTCCACTTAGGGGCCTCTGTCTTCCAGGGGCTAATAGCCACCCAATAAGTCGCCGTATGATCTTGTTTTCAGTTCTTTGAGAAGGTCCACTAACAGGGCCGAATATTCTCCCAAAGTCAGTCAACTCCTGAGCTACCTCTCCCCATGTCCACACTTTTCTCCCTGGCTGCCGAAGGTCAGGGGACATCCTCCCCTCCAGAGTGGACCTAGTCCTTTCTCCATTGAGGGTGTTTAGAATTGTCCCTCGCAGTTGGATCCCAATTGGTCTCAGAGATATACTCATCCTCTCTGGGTCCACAGGCAGCATCATCGGGGAGCCCTGATGGGGCTTGAGCTCCTGGTCATACATCATCTGGATACATGCCGCCTTTTGCACACTTTCCACTAACTGATCCACCGTGCCGGTTATGGCAAGGGGATCTCCCCTTTCCATGGGGTTCAGCCCTCCAGCCCAGTACGCAATTCTCTGAGTCAGTGACCATGGGGCCTGGTGATTGCCAGTTGTTAGAAACACACCTGGACCCCAATATCCTTCAGCTTCTTTCTCTGACAATAAGATTCCATCTCCTCCCGTCAAAGACACTCTCCACACATACTCTTTCTCAGATACCTTTGCCATCCTTGAAAAATCTTTCCTCACTTTTGCTGATTCAGTTGCTGTATATGGGGCTTCTTTAGTGATTACCTGAGGACGGTCATCGCTACTGTCCTCATACACATACTCTGTTTTAATCACTGGGCACACGTGGGGGGGCTTTCTAAGGTCTCCTTTGCCCTTTGCAAATCCCCCTGAGGATAGATTTGCTGTGTCCTTTTCTCCGCAGGCGGCGTTTCTACCTCCACCTCTCTCTCCATCTCTCTCGCCAGTTGCTTCTTCAATTCTTTCGTTAAAACTTTAACAAGGTTCCTTTCCTCCTCCAGCAACTGTTTACTTTCTTGCAATTGTTCCTGCAGACTTCTGATCATATCACTCTGACCAGACTTCTGCTTCCTCTCTTCCATCGCGGCTGCCAGACTCGCTCCCAGCACCGCACAAATTATAGCTTTTCCTTTCCCTTTCTTAACCTTAGCTTCCTTCTGTAAGATTCTTATCCGATCCACCACACTGTGGTTGAAACCGGTGCTTTTTCACCCAATCTTGTCCCTGGACTGAGGGGCAAGATCGGTAGTCTTCTAAAAGATCATATAGTTTCTCTATTCCCTCAACCCGTGAGGGCGCAGAATCACAAACACCAACAGTTTCCCGAGCATCCATTTTCTCTAACGCAAATGAGGGGGTCTGTGTTCTGAGAGGGTCTCCCTCTCAGAAGGGCACAGTATCCAGTCACAGATCAACACCACTAGAAGGGGGTAACGTCTTGAGAGGGTCTCACAATAGTTCCGAATTCCCCCCTTCTCACTCTCAAGAGCACAAACTTCAAAGCCACAGACTAACTTAAAGGAGGATTACGTCCTGAGAGGGCCACGCGTGAATATACTAGTTCCCCCTTTTCACTCTCAGGAGCCAGACTACACATTAACACAAAAGTTCAACAACAAGTTAGTACAGCACTCTCATCTCTAGGGATCCCACTTCTGACACCAATTAAAATGTCCCGACCCAATATCGGGGAGGGATCCTGAGAGCGAGATTAAGACACAAACGAGGTCAAATGCTGTACAACCTTACAACTTTTATTTCCTACAACAACCAATAACTGCGATAGAACAGAGTGAGGAAGAAGGGAAAGAGACAGACCTAAGCAAGAGAACGGAAGAGAGGTAGCAAGACTAGTTACCACCACCATGAAGCCAGCAACGTCCCGCTGAGTGGGTTCCGACGCCGGTGTTGGAGGGTCGGGTTCTTCAGCTGCCAGTCAGGTGCTTCTCCTTCTAATCCAGATGTTACAGTCCTTCAGGTGTCTTCCAAGTCTGGGTTTTTCGCGTGTGAGCGAGAGGGGAGTATACAGTTCTTTTATTAGTTCCAGTCCGCACCATTTCTCTGAAAGGTCCACCCATTTCTTCAGAACTCATTATCCTGTGTGCCACCCCCTGTTCCTCCATGGGCGCATGCCCAGGTGCTGATGGTGGTTTCTCACCTTGCTTGAGGGCAAGAACACCTCAGCAGGCGCGGATGTGGTGGCTTTCTTCAGGGACATCTTGTGCGTACCCCCCTACAACGACAGGATGTCGAGGAGGCAGCGATCTCAAGTCAGCAAATCAACACAGTCTCTTACACACCTGTAGGGACAGCAGGTGTACCCTGGTGCACCAGTAAGGGTTCCGGTACAACCCGGGAGTACCGGTGGGTATACCAAAACTACCGTGGTGGGAGTACCGGTAGTAACCCGGATCGCTGGGTAGGGGCGCCAGGCCTACCGCGGAGCATCAGGTAGGGATACCAGGCCTATCCAGGAGGGTCAGGTAGGGAGGCTGGGTCTAACCCAGCATGCCTGTAGGGACAGTTGGTGGACTCCGGCGCATCACAAAGGGGTGGGGGAACCGGAACTACCCCGGAACGTCGGGTAGGGATAATGGGCCTACCCCAGAGGGTCAGGTAGGGAGGACGGGTCTTACCCCATGGACTAGTAGGCACAGCAGGTGTACCCTGGCGCACCAGTAGAGGTTCCAGTACTACCCCGGAGTACTGGTGGGGGTACTGGTACTACCCCGGAGCATCAGGTAGGGATACCGGGCCTAACCCGGAGGGTCAGGTAGGAAGGGTGGGTCTAACCCTGTGCGCCCATAGGGTCAGCAGGGTAATCCCGGCGCACCAGTAAGGATTCCAGTACAACCCGGGAGTACGGGTGGGTATACCAATACTACTGCAGACTACCGGTGGGAGTTCTGGTACTACCCCAGAACGTCGGGTAGGGGCACCAGGCCTACCGCAAAGCATCAGGTAGGGATACTGGGCCTACCCTGTAGGGTCAGGTAGGGAGGCCGGGTTTAACCCAGCGCGCCCGTAGGGACAGCTGGTGGACTCTGGTGCATCACAAAGGGTTCCGGTACAACCCCAGAGTACTGGTGGGGGAACCGGTTCTACCATGGAACGTCGGGTACGGATAACGGGCCTAACCCAGAGGGTCAGGTGGGAAGGGCGGGTCTAGTCCCGCACGCTAGTGGGGACAGCAGGTGTACCCCGGCGCACCAGTATGGGTTCCAATACTACCTTGGAGTACCGGTGGGGGTACCGGTACTACCCCGGAGCATCAGGTAGGGATACTGGGCCTAACCCAGAGGGTCAGGTTGGAAGGCCGGGTCTAACCCAGCGCACTTGTAGGGACAGCTGGTGTACTCCGGCGCATCGCAAAGGGTTCCGGTACAATCTCAGAGTACCGGTGGGGGAACCGGTTCTACCCCGGAATGTAGGGTAGGGATACAGGGCCTAACCCGGAGGGTCAGGTGGGAAGGGCGGGTCTAACCCTGCACGCCCGTAAGGTCAGCAGGTGTACCCCGGCGCACAGGTAAGGGTTCCGGTACGACCCGGTAGTACCGGTGGGTATACCGATACTACTGCGGAGTACCGGTGGGAGTACCGGTACTACCCCGGAATGTCGGGTAAGGGCACCAGGCCTACTGCAGAGCATCAGGTAGGGATACTGTGCCTACCCTGGAGGGTCAGGTAGGGAGGCCTGGTCTAACCCAGTGCGAACGTAGGGACAGCTGGTGGCCTCCTGCGCATCACAAAGGGTTCCAGTACAACCCCAGAGTACCGGTGGGGGAACCAATTCTACCATGGAACATCGGGTAGGGATACTGGGCCTAACTCGGAGGGTCAGGTTGGAAGGGAGGGTCTAACCCCGCGCACCCATAGGGAAAGCAGATGTACGCCAGAGCACCATTAAGTGTTCCGGTACAACCCGGGAGTACGGGTGGGTGTACCGATACTACCGCAGAATACGGGTGGGGGTACCGGTACTACCCTGGATTGTCGGGTAGGGATATAGAGCCTACCACAGAGGGTCAGGTAGGGAGGCCGGGTCTGCCCATGCACGCCTGTAGTGTTCAGCAGGTGTACGCTTAAGCGCCAGTAGAGGTACTGGTACTACCCCGGAGCGTCAGGTGAGGATACCGGGCCTAACACAGAGGGTCAGGTAGGAAGGGCGGGTCTACCTCCGCGCGCTAGTAGGGACAGCAGGTGTAGCCCAGCGCACCAGTAGGGGTTCCGGTACTACCCCGGAGTATCGGTGGGAGTACTGGTACTAGCCCGGAGCATCAGGTAGGGATATCGTGCCTAACCCGGAGGGTCAGGTAGGAAGGGAGGGTTAAACCACGCGCGCCCGTAGGGTCAGCAGGTGTACCCTGGTGCACCAGTAAGGGTTCCAATACAACCTGGGAGTACCGGTGGGTATACCGATACTACCGCAGAGTACTGGTGGGGGTACCGGTACTACCCCAGAGGGTCAGCTAGGGACGCCAGGCCTACCCCAGAGGATCAGGTAGGGATACCGGGCCTACCACGGAGGGTCATGTAGGGAGGCTGGGTTTAACCCAGCGCGCCCGTAGGGACAGCTGGTGTACTCCGGAGCACCAGTAGGGGTTCCGGTACAACCCCAGAGTACCGGTGGGGGCACAAGAACAACCCCAGAACATCGGGTAGGGATACCGGGCCTACCCCGGAGGGTCAGGTAGGGAGGCTGGGTCTACCCACGCGCTCCAGTAGTGTCAGCAGGTATACGCTTAAGCGCCAGTAGGGGTACCGGTATGTAGCGTTCGCCACATATCAAGGTGCTGCGATTAGATCACTGGTCGGCCTGGACCAGGGAAAGAGACAGATAACACACACAGTGTGAGCGCCAACTTCCGCCTTTTATTGTGCAGTTAATTCCTTTTATACTAACAAGGGTAGGCGGGATTACAGATACGTCATAGGGCTGCAACTAACCCTCTGTCTTTCCATGACATCGCGAGATCTTCTGAACGCCGAACCCTACATCTCTCCCCTCCCTATGACTAGCTAGCTTCTATGGTTATGAACAGTTCCACATAAAGAAATAACTGTGTAAAGTACTATGAGCATAAGCATATTTCTACAACTAAGTTGAAACACTGTATCTTAAACACCCGTAAATGTCCCATTTACCCTGCAGAGCAAAGAGCTCCTTTACAGAGAATTCACACAAGTGGTAAATGGAAAGTTAAGGCTAGGAAAGAATTACTTCTATTACTTTATAAAGTTTATCGTTGGTACGCTGATGTTAAGGCTTACTGTCTGGGGCACCCAGATTCCTGGCTGCGAGCTCTGACAGCCGGATCCCATAAAGGCACGTATTGATGGGCTCTGAGAGGGATGTCATACGCATCAGGCCCACCAATTGGTTTTGCCTCCACTGCCAGAAATTTGTAGCAGATACCCAAGGTGTCACAAGCCAGGAAAGGATGACAGCAATCTGTAAGAAAAAACACTCAAACACTATGAGGTTAGGGCAGGACGAACCATACGACTAGGAACCCATTTCAGTAGCCCTTCAGGTGTCTGTACACAGGCGTACCCTCACCCGAGACAACGCAGCTCAAACGGCCCATCCCATTGGCATGTCTGAAGGTCACGCACGCGGACCAACAGGTAGGCGCCTTTGTCTTCCGTGCTCGTAAAATGTCGTTGTGCCGCCGTCTGTTCCAGGTCCCCCCAAACTGTCTGATTTAATGAGGTTAACGCAGTTAACAGAAGACGCTGTGTACGGAGAGCAGGTGTGTTTTCCTGTAACCAGGAGGGCTCCTCCTGCTCTGCTTCCCTAAGCTGATCGAGCGGGGTCTTTAAGGTTCGATGTGCTCGTTCTACAATGGCCTGGCCGGTGCTATTATAAGGGATGCCATTTCTACTTAACAAGCTGAACAAGGTAAAATTATTACAATAGCTAAAATCACAATAACTACAATAATGCCCATAATTCTTTGAGCCAACCCGTTATCCCTAATGACCCGAACCATGAGGACTATGAGGAAGATGAACCATCCATACATTCTTGTGCCATCTTGCTCCACGAACTCAGCCCAGCAATCTGTAGGTGCCAGCTTTCCGTGGGCGTCCCCACAGAGGCAACAATGGCCTTACAATACACCAGCCCGATGCTCTTTGGAAAATCCCGGTATTTATACATTTGCAGAGGAACGGGTTTTAGCACATGTAGCCAGCGGGTGCCAAAAGTCTGCCTCAGTTGCAATCTATGATGCATGCGCTTGCTGGCCAGGTGCGCTACACGAGTCATAGCCATCTTGTCTATTGGTTCATGGGCTTTGTGATGCGTTTGCAATGCACAGAGAATCTTGACCTTTTATGTTAACCAAGGTGACCTATACATTAGTTTTTGACTGAGGTGGTATTCATATTGCCACACCATCTATGATGCTCCAGATGATGATGATCATGCAAATTCAACAGGAGTCCTGAATCTGTGGAAACACAATCAACCTCGTTCCCAGGTTATTAATGGAAATAGACCTTACCCCTAATTTTGGCTTTAACTAACTTTTACATTTACCCCACACTACCTTCCTGTAATCACACTATGTTTAATCAAATTATGCTTAACAAACTTTTTACCTAAAGCAAGTTCTATATACAATAAGGCACGCTGTTCTAAAAACCTCTCTGAAGGACTCAATGTCTGCTAGTCCTCTAAAGTGTAATACTCTATTAGTCAGAATCTGTCGGATCAGTGGCTCCAGCACCCGCCGGTGCCTTGCCAGTTGCCATTGGGATGATTCTGGGTCCAGCATCAGTGCGAAGCCATGGCTTGACCCACTTAGCCGGGATCCAGCGCAGGCCTCGATCTGTAAGCAGACACATATACCCTGTCCCAATAACTTTTATTTCTGCTGGTCTGCACCATTTCCCGGACTCTGGGTCCTTATACATTACCATGATTCCTGTACTTTGTTGCATCCTTTTCGCCTGTAAAAGAGCATGATGCACTACCATTGGTGGGTCTTTGTGATCACCTGCCAATCTAAGATAATTTAGCACAAATAAGGCTTTGGCCAATCGTTCCTCTGGGAGTAAGCCCTGGGTTCCCCCCTTTTGTTTTTGCAGCATGCTCTTTAAGGTTTGTTGGCCCGTTCGACAATAGCCTGTCCTGTGGGAAGATGTGGAATACCCGTACCATGGTGAATTCCCCACAAATTACAAAATCAAGCAAATCGTGTAGAACCATAGGCTGGGCCGTTGTCCGTCTTAATTTCTTTAGGCACACCCAGCACTGCAAAAGAAGCGTGAAGATGTCATTCAATATGTAAGGCCTTTTCTCCAGTTTGTGCCGTGGCCCACATGGCAGCAGGATAGGTATCAATACACACATGCACATAACGCTTTGCACCAAACCACGTGACATGGGTGACATCCATTTGCCACAACTGTAATGGTAAGAGACCTCATGGGTTAACCCCACAGCCCAAGCCCAGCCCTTCCTTTTGACAATCGGGGCATGCTTTAATGCTACCTTGGGCATCAGTGAGTGGTAAGTCAAATTGCTTTGCTAACATCCTAGCGGGTTGGTGCAAGAACGCATGTGATTGCCTTGCTTGTTGAAAACGATTCCCTGGAGGAGGCTCCCATGCCGCTGCAACCAATTGGTCAGCTCTGTCATTTCTCGTTTCTCATCTGCACGTGTGGTCCTACGAAAGAGTTCTACCAGAGGGGCCATATCGTTATTAGTGATACCACAAAGATTCCGCACCCACTGGATATCTCCCATAAGCTTCTGGACATCATATACCATTGAAATTTCTAACATTGCCAGCATCTATGTGCCACCTCAAATACTTCCAAGGTGCTGTCTTTTGCACCTTTTCAGGAGTAATTATTACTCCACGATGGCTTGAGATGTCTTGTAATTGAGTTAAAATTTCATCTTGTAAATGTCATCCATATAATGATAAATTATCAACTGAGGAAACTGCTTTCTTACAGGCTTTAATGCCCAGGCCACATATACCTGACACATCGTGGGGGAATTGCGCATTCATTGCGGTAACACGACCCAGTGGTATCTCTTATAGGGCTCTGCCTTGTTAATCGACGGTACCGAAAAGGCGAACCGTTCAGCGTCATCTGGGTGCAAGGGAATGGTGAAAAAACAATCCTTTAGATCTATAATTAACAAATCCCATTCTTCTGGAAGCATAACTGGAGACGGCAAACCCAGCTGCAGGGCTCCCATACTGTGCATCACTGCATTCACAGCTCTAAGGTCATGTAACAGTCTCCATTTCCCAGTTTTCTTGGGAATGGTAAATATTGGTGTATTCCATGGACTAGTAGAAGGAACAACATGTCCCGCTCTCAATTGGTCCTTAACTAACTCTTGTATTTTTAGCAGCTTTTCAGAATTTAGCGGCTACTGATCAATTCAAAGAGGCTCATTTGTTTTCTAGCTAATTTTCAGGATTGGCTGCCCCTCAGTGACTGCTCCTAAAAAGGATGGGTCACTAACATTTGCCTTCATTTGGCTCAATAAATCACGGCCTATGAGGCCAAACAATTCAGTTGGGGTAGTCATGACATACGGACGCGTCGTAACATGTTCACCGTCAGGGAACACAAATGTAATCGGTAGCTGACTTACTAAGGTGGCTTGTGTGCCCCCTATCCCTGCAATGCCAAAATTTGGATTGATCAATGGTCATGATGGAGGCCAAATATATCGTGAAATAATCGTAACATTAGCTCCTGTATCGATTGTCATCAGTTTCTTGACGATAACTCCGTCAGGCCCTTCCAATTGCTCTACCTTTTCTGGTTTACCTTTTGTTATGTCCATGGCAAAGTATACCTGCGGTTTCCCTGTGGAGCCGAATCCACCATCCCCACGTTGTACTTCACCTGGGTTTGGAACACACGACCTGAATAGAACTAATTGTGCTATTCTGGTACCTTTAGGAATAGAAACAGGAGGGATTAAAACATGAATTATAATTTTCACAGTCCCACAATAATCTGCATCAATAAGCCCTGGGACTACCAGGATTCCTTTTAGAGCTGTTGAAGATCGCCCCATTAAAAATGTACTATGCCCAAACCCCAATGGTCCCTTTATGTTGAATGTGTACTGTAGTTTCCACGTCCACTCTGGAGCTTCCTGCAGTGGTGGATCTGGTAGTTGCGAGGCTGCTTGAGGGCTGGCAGCCCAAACCCCTTGCATTTGTGTCGTCGCGCGAGAGGCCTTCGTGCTCGGTGTAAAGTTTTCCTTCTTCCTGCATTCTTGGTGGTATTGTCATCTTTCTTACAACTGTTGCACCGTCTTTTTGTTAGCAGAAACTCTACATTGGCTCTTGATGTGTCCAAGTTTACCACAATTAAAACACTTGACCGAGGGTTTCTTACTGGCTTTATCAATAAGCGGATTCTGTACTGACTCACAGCAGTCTTTAATTTCTCAAGGACTTTCCCGTCTCTTTTTTTTTCTTTTTTTTTTTTTTAATTTTTTTTTTTTTTTTTTTTCCCCAATGCCTCTCCCTCTCGTCCGCAGAGGCTATTGCAGGCAGCTCCGCGTCTATTGCGGGCGCAGTTGGTTTCACCGTCTCTGGTTCCGAGAGGCGGGATGGATTAAAGGGCGGTGGCGGGGGGGGCGGATGGTTCTGCCCGGGGGCCTGCGGTGGCTGCGCCTGGCAGCGGCCATTCCATGGCCGGCTGACACGCGCCGCTGCAAGGCGGTGGGGGGGGGGGCAGAAAGGGGGGAGGAGGGAGGGGGGGGGAATGCGGCGGTTCTTGATCGTCTCCCGGGCTTCCCTCATCCTCAGAGGAGGAAGGCTCAGTGTCTATTACCGATACTGACCGCGGCTGAGATTCCCTCGGGCGGCAATCGGCACTCCCTTGTTTAGGATCGCACTGTCCTGTTTCTGGGTCACCAGGTGAATTATTTAAAAGCTCAGTAGCTGACGCTTTCATAGGGGCAACAACCCCTCTAGCGGTTTTCGTGGTTTCCGAGTCGAAAATACGTGTGGACTCAGGAATAGTAGTCTCAGTGCCCAACATTGCGGAGGCAGCCTTGGCCATTTTTTTTTCTGCTATCATTTGTAGAAGGTGATTCATTACTTCTCGCCAAGTCTGTCCGAAAGCTTTTGCGGTACGAGCCCCCTTAATCGTCTCGTCCACAACTTATCTCCCAGTTCACAAAACTCTGTGGCACTGAACATAGTCTCAGGAGTCTTAAAACATCCTCTCTCTTTTCCCCAATGACACAGCTCTTGTAGCTTCCCTGTGCTCACACTGGCCTCTCGCTTTGCGAGAATTAACAGTGTGAGTGCCGCTTCACAATCCATAGTAAATAAAAGCGGTCTTACCGGTGCAGGTCCAAACCGGTGCGTGCAGTTTGGAATCCAGCTCTCTGCCCAAATTCTCACAGATGCCTCCTGCTCCGCCCTCCCGTCTTCGTCTGCTCCGCCGAGTCTTGTGAGCAGATTTGAGAAGCCCTCCGTCTGTTCTCGGCCCAGTTATAACAGATTTGAGGGTCCCTGTTCGGGCGCCAAATATCAGGAAGAACGGCCGTAGTCAAGAATCACACTCAATATGAGTTAACATCTTGCTCGTTTACTGTTCAGACGTCTTGACATTTATACAAGACTGACTTGTCCACGCGCCTTATACAATGCTCTAATTGGTACGATACCCCGTTTCACGCAACACTATCTTATTCTCTATTGGCTGTGCAAGCTTCTTCACGAGGCGTCCAGCAGTTACTTATCTCATTCTTCAGAATCCAGGTGTTGTTTGTCAGGCTCTTCTTATCTTCTTTTTTCCCAGCGTACAAAACACAGCGTCCTTGTCTGCTCCAGTATTTTGTAAACTTATGCTTCGTTCCCAGCTAAAGGCTGGATTGCTCACATGCCTTTGCCCAGCCAAGAAATCCTCAACACGTCTCGAAACTGCCATCATCTCCCCAGATCTATGGGGCTCCCTGAAACTACCAGCATCTCCCCAGATCTATGGGGTGCCTCGAAACTACCATCATCTTCCTAGATCTATGGGGCTCCTCGATACCGCCATCATCTCCCCAGATCTATGGGGCTCCTCGATACCGCCATCATCTCCCCAGATCTAACGGGCTCCTGGAAACTGCTATCATCTCCCCACATCTATGGGGCTCCTCAAAACCGCCGATGACTCCCAGGATCTATGGGGCACCCTGAATACGTTAGTGACTCCCAGGAGCTATGGGGTGCCCTGAAACCGCCGGTGTCTCGTAGGATCTATGGGACGCACCAAATCTGACGGCATTTCCCCAGGTCTATGGGGCTCCTTGAAACTGCCACTGTCTCCGCAGATTTACGGGGCGCCTTGAAACTAGCAGCATCTCCCCAGGTCTATGGGGCTCCCTGAAACTGCCAGAATCACCCCAGATCAATGGGATGCCTCGAAAACACCATCATCTCCCCAGATCTACGGTGCTCCCTGAAACTGCAAGCATCTCCCCAAATCTATGGGGCTCCTCAAAACCTCCAGTGTCTCCCAGGATCTTTGGGGCATCCTGAATGCGATAGTAACTCCCAGGACCTATGGGGTGCCCTGAAACCGCCGGTGTCTCGTGGGATCTATGGGGCGCCCCAAATCCGACGGCATTTCCCCAGCTCTATGCGGCTCCTTGAAACTGCCATCATTTCCCCAGATCTATGGGGCGCCTCAAAACTGCCAGCGTCACCCCAGATTTTGTCACGGTCCACTCGGTGGACTTGTGATGGTTCGTTTGCTACGATCTCGAAATTTCGTCTAAAGTTCGTGATTTCTTCATTGGTGTTATGCCAACTGTGGCAATTCATCCTTTTTGACAGTAGCTATGCAGTTATCTCTAACGGTTCCAGCCAGGTACCTTTCAGGAACCTTGTACCGCACATTCCGTCCTTGGGACCGGCCGCTGCGCTCCAAACAGGCCATTGTCAGGTAATGTACTGTTCATGTTCCTGATGACGATGTTGAGACAATGCTGATTTTCTGACCTATTCTTACAGAGTTATGGAGCGCCTCGAAACTAGCAGCATCTCCCCAGATCTATGGAGTTCCCTGAAACTGCCATCATCTCCCCACATCTATGGGGCTCCCAGAAACTGCCAGCATGTCCCCAGAACTATGGGGCTCCTCAAAACCGCCGGTGTCTCCCAGGATCTATGGGGCACCCTGAACACGATAGTGACTCCCAGGGCCTATGGGGTGCCCCAAAACCGCCAGTGTCTCGAAGGATTTATGGGGCAACCAAAATCCAAGGGCATCTCCCCAGATCTATGGGGCTCCTTGAAACTGCCAGAATCTCCCCAGATCTATGGAGTTCCCTGAAACTGCCAGCATCTCCCCAGATCTATGGGGTGCCTCGAAACCACCATCATCTCCCCAGATCTACGGGGCTCTCTGAAACTGCCAGCGTCTCCCCAGATCTATGGGACGCTTCGAAACCGCCATCATCTCCCCATATCTATGGGGATCCCTGAAACCGCCATCATCTCCCCACATCTATGGGGCTCCTCAAAACCGCCGATGTCTCCCAGGATCTACGGCGCACTCTGAATGCGATAGTGACTCCCTGGACCTATGGGGTGCCCCGAAACAGCTAGTGTCTCGTAGGAACTATGGGGTGCCCCAAATATGACGGCATTTCCCCAGCTCTATGGGGCTCCCTGAAACTGCCAGCATGTCCCCAGATTCATGGGGCTCCTCGATACCACCATCATGTCCCCAGATCTATGGGGCTCCCTGAAACTGCCAGCATCTCCCCACATTTATGGCGCTCCTCAAAACTGCTGATGTTGCCCAGGATCTATGGGGCGCCCTGAATATGAGAGTGACTCCCAGAACATATGGGGTGCCCCAAAACCGCCGGTATCTCGTAGGATCTATAGGGCGCCCCAAATCTGACGGCATTTCCCCAGCTCTATGGGGCTCCTTGAAACTGCCAGTGTCTCCCCAGATCTATGGGGCGCCTCGAAACTACCAGCATCTCCCCAGATCCAAGGGGATCCTTGAAACCACCATAATCTCCCCATATCTACGGCGCTCCCTGAAACTGCAGGAATCTCCCCTAGATCTATGGGGCACCTCAAAACTGCCGATGTCTCCCAGAATCTGTGGGGCACCCTAAACACGACAGTGACTCCCAGGGCCTAAGGGGTGCCCCGAAACCGCCAGTGTCTCATAAGATCTATGGGGCAACCCAAATCCAAGGGCATTTCCCCAGATCTATGGGGCTCCCTGAAACCGCTATCATCTCCTCTGATATATGGGGCACCTCGAAACTGCCACCATCTCCCCAGATGTATGGTGCTCCTCGAAACCTCCATCATCTCCCCAGATCTATGGGGCTCCCTGAACCTACCAGCATCTCCCCAGATATATGGAGTTCCCTGAAACTGCCAGTATCTCCCCAGATCTATGGGGTGCCTTGAAACTACCACCGTCTTCCCAGATCTATGGGGCTCCTCGATACCGCCATCATCTCCCCAGATCTAACGGGCTCCAGGAAACTGCCAGCATCTTCCCACATCTATAGGGCTCCTCAAAACCGCCAATGTCTCCCAGGATCTACGGCGCACTCTGAATGCGATAGTGACTCCCAGGACCTATGGGGTGCCCCGAAACAGCTAGAGTCTCGTAGGATCGATGGGGCACCCCAAATCCGATGGCATTTCCCCAGCTCTATGGGGCTCCCTGAAACCGCCATCATTTCCCCATCTCTATGGCGCTCCCTGAAACTGCTATCATCTCCTCAGATCTATGGGGCTCCTCGAAACTGCCAGCATCTCCCCAGATCTATGGGGCTCCTCGAAACTGCCTGTATCTCCCCACATCTATGGGGCTTCTCATCACCGCTGATGTCGCCCAAGATCTATGGGGCGCCCTGAATACGATAGTGACTCCCAGCACCTATGGAGTGCCCCAAAAGCGCCGGTGTCTCCCAGGATCTATGGGGCGCCCCAAATCTGATGGCATTCCCCAGCTCTATGGGGCTCCTTGAGACTGCCAGTGTCTCCCCATATCTACGGGGCTCCCTGAAACTGCAGGAATCTCCCCACATCTATGGGGTGCCTCGAAACCACCATCATCTCCCCACATCTAAGGGGCTCCTCAAAACTGCCGATGTCTCCCTGAAACCGCTATCATCTCCCCAGATCTATGGGCTCCTTGAAACTGCCAGCATCTCCCCAGAGATATGGAGTTCCCTGAAACTGCCAGCATCTCCCCAGATCTATGGGGTGCCTCGAAACCCCCATCATCTCCCCAGATCTAAGGGGCTCACTGAAACTGCCAGCATCTCCCCAGATCTATAGGGCAACCCAAATCCGATGGCATTTCCCCAGATCTATGGGGGTCCTTGATACTGCCATCATCTTTCCAGATCTATGGGGCTCCTCGAAACCACCATCATCTCCCCACATCTATGGGGCGACCTGAAACCGCCATCATCTCTCTAGATCTATGGGGATTCCTGAACCTAGCAGCATCTCCCCAGATCTATGGAGTTCTCTGAAACGGCCAGCATCTCCCCAGATCTATGGGGCTCCTTGAAACCACAACCATCTCCCCAGATCTATGGGGCTTCTCAAAACTGCCGATGTGTCCCAGTATCTGTTGGGCATCCTGAATACAATAGTGACTCCCAGGGCCTATGGGATGCCCCGAAACCGCCAGTGTCTTGTAGGATCTATGGGGTGCCCCAAATCCGAAGGCATTTCCTCAGGTCTATGGGGCTTCCTGAAACTGCCAGCATCTCCCCACATCTAAGGGGCTCCTCAAAACCACCGATGTCTCCTAGGATCTATGGGGCACCCAAAATCCAACGACATTTCCCCAGCTCTATGGGGCTCCCTGAAACCGCTATCATCTCCCCAGATCTATGGGGCACCTCGAAACTGCCAGCGTCTCCCCAGATCTATGGAGTTCCCTGAAACTGCCATCATCTCCCCAGAACTATCGAGTGCCTCGAAACTACCATCATTTTCCCAGATCTATGGGGCTCCTCGATACCGCCATCATCTCCCCAGATATAAGGGGCTCCCTGAAACCGCTATCATCTCCTCTGATCTAAGAGGCCCCTCGAAACTGCCAGCATCTCCCCAGATCTATGGAGTTCCCTGAAACTGCCAGCATCTCCCCACATCTATGGGATACCTCGAAACTGCTGATGTGTCCCAGGATCTATGGGGCACCCTAAATGCGATAGTGACTGCCTGGACCTAGTGGGTACCCCGAAACATCTAGTGTCTCGTAGGATCTATGGGGCGCCCCAAATCCGATGGCATTTCCCCAGCTCTATGGGGCTCCCTGAAACTGCCAGCATGTCCCCAGATCTATGGGGCTCCTTGATACCACCATCATCTCCCCAGATCTAAGGGGCTCCCTGAAACCGCCATCATCTCCTCAGATCCATGGTGATCCTCGACACCGCCATCAACTCCCCAGATCTAAGGGGCTCCAGGAAACTGCCAGCATCTCCCCACATCTATGGGGCTCCTCAAAACTGCCAATTTCTCCCAAGGTCTGTGGGGCATCCTGAATACGATAGTGACTCCCAGGGCCTATGGGGTGCCCCGAAACCACTGGTGTCTTGTAGTATCTATGGGGTGCCCCAAATCTGACGCCATTTCCCCAGGTCTATTGGGCTCCTTGAAACTGTCAGTGTCTCCCTAGATCTATGGGGCGCCTTGAAACTACCAGCGTCTCCCTAGATCTATGGGGCACCTTGAAACTACCAGCGTCTCCCCAGATCTACGGGGCTCCCTGAAACTGTAGCATCTCCCCAGATCTATGGGGATTCTCGAAACCACCATCATCTCCGCATATCTATGGGGCTCCTCAAAACCGCCGATGACTCCCAGGATCTATAGGGCACCCTGAATACGATAGTGATTCCCAGGGTCTATGGGGTGCCCCGAAACCGCCAGTGTCTCGTAGGATCTATGGGGCACACCAAATCCAACGGCATTTCCCCAGATCTATGGGCTCCTTAAAACTGCCATCATCTCCCCGGATCTATGGGACATCTCGAAAACGCCATCATCTCCCCAGATCTATGTGGCACCCTGAACCAACCAGTATCTCCCCAGATCTATGGAATTCCCTGAAACCGCCATCATCTCCCCAGATCTAAGGGGCTCGCTGAAACCACCGTCATCTCCCAGATCTATGGTGCTCCTCAATACCGCCATCATCTCTCCACATCTAAGGGGCTCCTGCAAACTGCTATCATCTCCCCACATCTATGGGGCTCCTCAAAACTGCCGATGTCTCCCAGGATCTGTGTGGCATCCTGAATACAATAGCTACTCCCAGGGCCTATGGGGTGCCCCGAAACCGCCAGTGTCTCGTAGGATCTATGGGGCACCCCAAATCCAATGGCATTTCCCCAGATCTATGGGGTTCCCTGAAACTGCTATCATCTCCCCAGATCTTTGGTGCTCCTCGAAACTACTGTCATCTCCCCAGATCTAAGGGGCTCGCTGAAACTGCCATCATCTCCAAGATCTATGGTGCTCCTCAATACCGCCATCATCTCTCCACATCTAAGGGGCTCCTTGAAACTGCCAGCATCTCCCCAGATCTACAGGGCTCCCTGAAACTGCAGGAATCTCCCCAGATCTATGGGGCTCCTCGAAACCACCATCATCTCCCTAGATCTATGGGGCTCTTCAAAACTGCCAAAGTCTCCCAGGATCTATGGGGCACCCTGAATACGATAGTGACTCCCAGGACCTATGGGGTGCCCCGAAACCGCCAGTGTCTTGTAGGATCTATGGGGCGCTGTCGTGGTTTCAGCCCAGCCGGTAACAAAGGACCACGCGGCCGCTCGCTCACTCCTCCCGCCCCCCTCCGGTGGGATGGGGGGAAGACGGAGGAGAGGAAGAAAAAAACCAAACCTGGAACCTCGAGGGTTGAGATAAAGGCAGTTTACTGGAACAACACAAAGAAATTGCAACAACAACAACGGTACTAATGAAAAAAAGTATACAAAAAGAGTGATGCACAGTGCAACTGCTCACCACCCGGGACCCGACGCTCTGCCACTTCCCCCACCGAAAAGAAGAGCCCACCCCCCGGCCCGCTCCCCCTTTATATACTGAGCATGATGTCACATGGTATGGAATAGCTCCTTGGCCAGTTCAGGTCAGCTGCCCCGGCTATGCCCCCCACCTCCCAGGTTCCTGTAAAAATTAACTCTATCCCAGCTGAACCCAGGACATTATCCACCCCTTATTCTATACCATCTACATCATGCCCAGATCTTACATTTTCCAATCGACCACTACCACTTCCTTGTCTTATATATATAAGTATATGGACTTGCGTCCGTCCCCGTCGTCCCCCCGCACACACACACGCGAATGGTATTCCTTTAGCGTATGGGCTATTCCTCTAATGTGTCCATTGATTTTATTTAGTCCATGACTTTGGGGCTCCATCTGTTGTAACAGTTCTTCAGGATAAGAGAGATGGTGTGAGATGGTGGGTTGTTGTATGCTGCCTCTGGAACTTGTGGCTAGTACATTTGGTGCAACTCACGCCCTTGTTCTGCAGGTCGAGGATGTTGATCTTGAGGAAATTGCTGGGTGTCAGTTCAAGTTCTGTCGCTGTTGTACTTGGCTTAGTTTCAAAGTCCATCCCGCAGTCATTTGGGTAATTCTTACAGTAATACCCTTGATATGGCATATAGACACTATAGATACAATGACATGCATTGGCAGGGTATTTAGCAGTTAGGTATCATACAGCCCAATTCACTGGCTATTCTCTCCCAAAATCAAATCTCCCTGAGGTACACATCGAACTTCCCCATCCTTCTGCATCACCCACCAGGTGTACCCAGGTCCCTGAGCAAAAACAACCCCTTGAATGGGTTTGCCTCTGCTTGAGGGAGGACTAACCCAGACTGTCTTTCCTAACATACTCCTCATGCGCACTACAGGGACTTTATCGCCTTCTACAGTATGTGGAAGTCTTGGTTGGGCGGGGCCAGCCCGATTGGCGGATCCTCTAGTATTAACTAACCAGGTGGCTTTTGTTAAATGTGTATCCCAATGTTTGAAAGTCCCACCCCCCATCGCTCTCAATGTAGTTTTCAGCAGTCCGTTGTATCGTTCGATTTTTCCGGAGGCCGGTGCGTGATAAGGGATGTGATATACCCACTCAATGCCATGTTCTTTGGCCCAGGTATCTACGAGGTTGTTTCGGAAGTGAGTCCCGTTGTCCGACTCGATTCTTTCTGGGGTGCCGTGTTGCCATAAAATTTTCTCTTCAAGGCCCAGAATAGTGTTCTGGGCAGTGGCATGGGACACAGGGTATGTTTCCAGCCATCCAGTGGTTGCTTCCACCATTGTAAGCACATGGCACTTGCCTTGGCGTGTTCGTGGGAGTGTGATATAGTCAATCTGCCAGGCCTCCCACTGTTTATATTTCAGCCATCGCCCCCCATGTGACAGGGGTTTTTGCCGCTTGGCTTGCTTAATTGCGGCACATGTTTCACATTCGTGGATGACCTGTGCGATAGTGTCCATGGTCAAGTCCACCCCTCGATCTCGAGCCCATCTATATGTTGCATCTCTCCCCTGATGGCCTGAGGTATCGTGGGCCCACCGAGCCATAAATAGCTCACCCCTACGTTGCCAGTCCAGGTCCACCTGAGACACTTCAATCTTGGCGGCCTGATCTGCCTGCTGATTGTTTTGATGTTCTTCAGTGGCCCGACTCCTGGGTACATGAGCATCTACATGACGTACTTTTACCACTAGCTTCTCTATCCGAACAGCGATATCTTGCCACAGTGCGGCAGCCCAAATGGGTTTACCTCTGCGTTGCCAGTTGCCCTTCTTCCATTGCTGTAGCCACCCCCATAGGGCATTTGCCACCATCCATGAGTCAGTATAGAGATAGAGCACTGGCCACTTTTCTCTTTCAGCAATATCTAATGCTAGCTGGATGGCTTTCACCTCCGCAAACTGACTCGATTCACCTTCTCCTTCAGCAGTTTCTGCAACTAGTCGTGTAGGACTCCATACAGCAGCCTTCCACCTCCGATGTTTTCCCACGATGCGACAGGACCCATCAGTGAACAGGGCATATTGCCTCTCATTTTCTGGCAGTTTATTATACAGCGGGGCCTCTTCAGCCCGTGTCACCTCCTCCTCTGGCAACATTCCAAAGTCTTTGTCTTCTGGCCAGTCCGTGATCACTTCTAAAATTCCTGGGCGACTGGGGTTTCCTATGCGAGCCCGTTGTGTGATCAGTGCAATCCACTTACTCCACGTGGCATCAGTCGCGTGATGTGTAGAGGAAACTTTCCCTTTGAACATCCAGCCCAGCACTGGCAGTCGGGGTGCTAAGAAGAGCTGTGTTTCAGTACCAATCACTTCTGAAGCGGCTCGAACTCCTTCATATGCTGCCAATATCTCTTTTTTCAGTTGGAGTATAGCGAGCCTCGGATCCTCGATATCCCCGACTCCAAAACCCCAGGGGTCGGCCTCGGGTCTCTCCAGGTGCTTTCTGCCAAAGGCTCCAGGTAGGGCCATTCTCCCCAGCTGCAGTGTAGAGCACATTTTTAACATCTGGTCCTGTCCGGACTGGCCCAAGAGCTACTGCATGAACAATCTCCCGCTTAATTTGTTCAAAGGCTTGTCGTTGCTCAGGCCCCCATTTAAAATCGTTCTTCTTCCGGGTAACTTGGTAGAGAGGACTTACAATTTGACTGTAATTTGGAATATGCATTCTCCAAAAGCCCACAACACCTAAGAAAGCCTGTGTTTCCTTTTTATTAGTCGGTGAGGACATAGCTGCTATTTTGTTGATCACGTCCGCAGGGATCTGACGACGCCCGTCTTGCCATTTTACTCCTAAGAACTGGATTTCCTGCGCAGGTCCCTTGACCTTACTTTCTTTTATGGCAAAGCCAGCCTTCAAAAGGATTTGGATTATTTTCTTCCCTTTCTCAAAAACTTCTTCTGCTGTGCTGCCCCATATGATGATGTCATCAATATATTGCAGGTGCTCTGGAGCTTCACCTTTTTCTAGTGCAGTCTGGATCAGTCCATGGCAAATAGTGGGGCTGTGTTTCCACCCCTGGGGCAGTCGATTCCAGGTGTACTGGACACCCCTCCAAGTGAAAGCAAACTGTGGCCTGCACTCCGCTGCCAAAGGAATGGAGAAAAATGCATTAGCAATGTCAATTGTGGCATACCACTTAGCTGTCTTTGATTCCAGTTCATATTGAAGCTCTAACATATCTGGCACAGCAGCGCTCAGCGGTGGCGTGACTTCATTCAGCCCACGATAATCTACTGTTAGTCTCCAATCCCCATTAGATTTCCGCACGGGCCATATGGGACTATTAAAGGGTGAGTGAGTCTTGCTGATCACTCCTTGGCTCTCCAATTGGCAAATCAGCTTATGGATGGGGATCAGGGAGTCTCGGTTGGTGCGATATTGCCGCCGGTGCACCGTCGTGGTAGCAATTGGCACCTGTTGTTCTTCAACCTTCAGCAACCCCACAATCGAAGGGTCTTGAGAGAGACCAGGCAGGGTAGACAGCTGTTCAGTGCCCTCTGTCTCCAAGGCAGCTATACCAAAGGCCCAACGGTACCCTTTTGGTCCTTGAAATACCCCCTCCTGAGATAATCTATACCAAGGATGCACGGGGCCTCTGGGCCAGTTGCAAGGGGGTGTTTATGCCACTCATTCCCGGTTAGACTCATTTCAGCTTCCAATACGGTTAGCTCTTGGGATCCCCCTGTCACACCAGAGATACAGATGGGTTCTGCCCCTTTATAACTTGATGGCATTAGGGTACATTGTGCACCAGTGTCTACTAGAGCCTTATATTCCTGTGGGTCTGACGTGCCAGGCTATTGAATCCACACTGTCCAGTAGACTCGGTTGTCCCTCTCCTCCACCTGGCTGGAGGCAGGGCCCCTCTAATCCTGGTTAGAATATCCGTTACTCACTTTTTGCACACGTGAATCAGAAGTCCCTTCAAGAGGATCAGAAATGAGATCAGCCCTTCTACTGCATCCGGGGCACTGCTCATGGGAAACTGGAGCAGCAGTTTTCCAAGAAGAATCCTCTTTTCTGGTTGCTTTTTCTCGCAACTCCCGTACCCGTGCATCCAAGACTGAGGTAGGTTTTCCATCCCACTTCCTCATGTCCTCTCCATGGTCACGCAGGTAAAACCACAGGTTAGCCCATCGTGTGTACTTTCTCTCTCCTCTTTCTTGGGAAGAGGAACGCTTACTCCCAATAACTGCGATGCGGGCCTGTACAGGTGAGGAGGAGGACATATCCACTTTGAATTGCTGGAACTCTCAGGGCAATTCCTCTACAGCTGAGACACAGGCCCGTAGGGAGGAAGAGAGACTTCCTTCATATTGCCGGAGTTGGACAGCCAATTCATCCACCGTTTGTCCATAGCCTTCTTTCCAGGACATTACTGCCAATGAGTTGGCATAGGTTGGTGGTGCACTTCGTAGAAACTTCCGCCACATCGGTTGTGTGCATTGGACTTCATCTGGATCTGTGGGTGACTGCTTGTTATCCGGATCATTATAAATCACCTCCAGCATGGCTAATTCCCTCAGGTACTGGATACCTCTCTCCATGGTGGTCCACTTGCCTTGGTGACATGTAACTTCATCCTTGAAGGGGTATCTTTCCTTTACACCTAACAGAAGTCACCTCCAGAAGCTGAGGAGTTGTGTTTTTCTCCCAATCGGCTTGTCGATGCCCCCTTCCCTAGACAGAGATCCTAACTGCTTGGCTTCCTTACCCTCTAATTCCACACTACTAGCCCCATTATCCCAGCATCGGAGCAGCCAGGTAACAATGTGCTCACCTGGGTGGCGGCTAAAATCTTTTCGCATGTCACGCAACTCACTCAGGGATAGAGATCGGGTAATTATTTCAGGTTCTGCCTCTTCCTCCTGTTCTCGCGATGACCCTGGTTCATCTTCATCTCTCACTAAGCGAACTGATTTCTTTGTGTGTTTCTTTTTCTGTACGGGGCGGCTGATACTGGCACAGGTTGGTTCTCTGGTTTAGCTGCAGTATCTGTCACTGGGGTAGGGGTAGCTACCGTGTCTGTTGTCGGGGTAGGGGCAGCTACGGTGTCTGTTGTCAGGGTTGGGGGTTGCTAGGGTGCATGTTGTCCTGTTTTCCATCTTTTTCCCCTTTTCCCCCTGAGGGTGCTGCATAATATCAAGCAGTGTTTGGTAGACACTGGCCAGGGCCCAGCACAGTGCAGCAAGTTGTATGTCTTTGGAATAGCCACAACATTTTTTCTTTCAAATATTCTACCACTTCATGAGGGTTCTGTAGTTGTTTGGGAGTGAACTTCCAAGCCACTGGAAGTGAGAAGTTCTCTAGATACCTGCCCATATCCTCCCACATGCCGTGCCACCCATGAATATCCAGCTTTGGGGCAGATGTCTGGGTGGTACTCTTAAAGAGCCTTTTTGTAGCCCTAACAAGACCTGAAACATGTCTTTCAGGAGGCACAGCACTAACAGCACACTGGCTTGCGCATCCCAAGGATATTCAAAATTCTCGAAAGCTGTTGTAATTAGTCGGAAGGAGAAAAGGGAGGCAAATGGACGGGGGGGAAGTATCCCCCCCTAACTTCCCCATGGATTGGGTGTAATTACCAATAAAATCCAACAGAAGGTGCCCAAAGTATGGAAATGATATCACTGCCTCATACAGATACCAGCTTAACCTCATGACCAGTGATGTAATCATTTCACAAGTCAGCATTGCCCAGTACAGCAGAATGATAATCCCAATCACTCTCCCAGAGATGAGATATGAAACTACAGGCAATACATAGAGCATATAAGAGCTTACAAAACACCACCATGTAAACAAATGAATCAACATTGTGACTAACATCTATTTATCTAGTATAAGAAATGCGTATGACAAATTTGCTTCAACACACCCTGGCCAGATCTGTCGTTATCTCAACCCTTTGTGCCCCATGTTGGGCGCCAAAAAGGACTGTCGTGGTTTCAGCCCAGCGGTAACAAAGGACCACGCACCCACTCGCTCACTCCTCCCACCCCCCTCCGGTGGGATAGAGAGGAGACGGAGGAGAGAAAAGAAAAAAAACCTGGAACCTCGAGGGTTGAGATAAAGGCAGTTTACTGGGACAACACAAAGAAATTACAACAACAACAACGGTACTAATGAAAGAATATACAAAGAGTGATGCACAGTGCAACTGCTCACCACCCGGGACCTGCCGCTCCGCCGCTTCACCCCACCGAAAGTCAAGCCCACCCCCCAGCCCACTCCCCATTTATATACTGAGCATGATGTCACATGGTATGGAATAGCTCCTTGGCTAGTTCAGGTCAGCTGCCCCGGCTATGCCCCCAACCTCCCAGGTTCCTGTAAAAATTAACTCTATCCCAGCTGAACCCAGGACACCCAAACTGGCCAACGGGGTATTCCATACCATGTGACGTCACATCTAGTATAGAAACTGGGAGAACTGGGGGTGCGAGAATCGCCGCTCGGGGACTAACTGGGCGTCGATCGGCGGGTGGTGAGCAATTGCACTGCGCATCATTCGTACGTTCCAATCCTTTTATTATTGCTGTTGACATTTTATTAGTGGTTTATTATCATTATTGGTTTCTTCTTTTCTGTTCTATGAAACCTTTCTTGTCTCAACCCATGAGTTTTACTTCTTTTCCCGATTTTCTCCCGCATCCCACTGGGTGGGGGGGAGTGAGTGAGCAGCTGCGTGGTGTTTAGTTTCTGGCTGGGGTTAAACCATGACGCCTGCCCACCTATCTGTCCAGTTCCCCAAGCCTTTTCCTCTTCTGCCAGCACTGCCCTCTACCCCATCACCATTGACATTTTTCCTATATCTCCTCTATCTGGCACCGCACCCATATTTTTAATTTTTTTCCTGTGTTTAATTTTACCCCCTTCCGGCTCCCTCCGCTCGCTAATGTCTCCCGTCCCTGTACCCCTGGATGGGTCTGCACCCCATCGCTCTTCCAATGTGCTTTCCCTGGGACTCCCCCTCCTGATACTTAACTTCTTGCCCGTATGGCCAGTACCCTTTTGCTTTCTGAATTTTCTTTCTCTGTCTACATTTATCCAGTTCCCTCTCCGTGTTTATTTCTTCCTCTACTTCATCACTTCTTAAACTTTGTTTCATTTATTTGTCTTCATTTATTTAGTTAGCTGAGCCTATTTCTTATTTTTTTCCTCCCTGTTCTCAATCCCGTCGCTTTTAAAGTTTTCTTACTGTCAACTTTTATCCAGTTTGCTCTCCCTACTTTTGAATTTTTCCTCTCTGTTCTTCTATGCTGTCACTTTTACATTTTCTTTCGATGTCTCTGTTGATTTAGTTTGTTGACCCTGTTTTTTATTTTGTCTCTCTTCTTACTCCTTCCACTTCTGAAATTTTATTTCTCCTTTTATCAAGCTCCCTATCACTTTAACATTCTTTCCTGTCTGTTCCTTACCTCGCTGCTTTTAAAACTTTCTTTCCATTCTCCTCTCTTTCTCCCTGAATCCTTTTCTTTACATTTTTTCTTGTCTTTCCCTAATGCCATTGCTTATGAATTTTTCTGTCAACTTTTATCCAGTTTGCTGTCTACACTTTTTATTTTTTCTGGTTTTTTACCCTGTTGCTTTTAAAGGTTTTTCTGTCTTAGTTTGCTGTTGCTATTTCTTAATTTCTCCTTATTTCCTTAACCCCCCAGCCTGCTGCCGTGCAGGAGAGCTCAACAGGCTCTGGGCTGTCCACTATTTATGGAGTAAGATGATTGACTTATAGTCATTTTTGCGTACCAGCCGTATTTCGGTTGGTGTGTGCTCGACTAGCCCTCGGCTATTGTGGTGTTATCTGTCTCCCCTGAATCCACTTTCAGCCGGACGCAGCCATCATGACCAGACACATCCATCACGACCCCCACTGGTGGTTATCACTTGAGCAGGATTATGGGAAATAAAGGTTAGGTTGGGAGGTGGGGAGCACACTGTCACAAACACCTCTGGGGATGGTGACTCCACCACTTCCCTGGGCAGCCCGTTCCAATGCTTGACAACCCTTTCGGTGACGAAATTTTTCCTAATGTTCAATCTAAACCTCCCCTGGTGCAACTTGAGGCCTTTTGCTCTTGTCCTATCACTTGGGAGAAGAGACCGACCCCCACCTCGCTACAACCTCCTTTCAGGTAGTTGTAGAGAGCGATAAGGTCTCCCTTCAGCCTCCTTTTCTCCAGACTAAACAACAACCCCCGTTCCCTCAGCTGCTCCTCATAGGACTTGTTCTCCAGACACTTCACCAGCTTTGTTGCTCTTCTTCGGATGCGCTCCAGCACCTCAATATCTTTCTTGTAGTGAGGGACCCAAGACTGAACACAGTATTTGAGACGCGGCCTCACCGGTGCTGAGTACAGGAGGACAATCACTCCCCTAGTCCTGCTGGCCATACCATTTCTGACACAAGCCAGGATGCTATTGGCCTTCTTGGCCACCTGGGCACACAGCTGGCTTGGATTCAGCCAGCTGTTGACCAACACCCTGTCCCATTTTTGGCTGGGGTAGAGTTTGTTTTCTTTCTAGTAGCTGCTATAGTGTTGGTTTTGGATTTAGGATGAGAAGAATGTTGATAACACACTGACGTTTTCAGTTGTAGCAAAGTAGCGTGTATACGAAGTCAAGGATTTTTTTCAGCTTCTCGTGCCCAGCCAGCAAGAAGGCTCGAGGGGAGGGGACACAGGGAGGGCACCTGACCCAAACTGGCCAACAGGGTATTCCATACCATATGACGTCATGTCTAGTATATAAACTGGGGGGAAGCGGAGCTGGGAGGGATCACCGCTCGGGAACTAACTGGGTGTTGGTCAGCGGGTGGTGAGCAATTGCATTGTGCATCACTTGTTTTGCATATTCCAATCCTTTTGTTATTATTTTCCTTTCTGTCCTATTAAACCGTCTTTATCTCAACCCATGAGTTTTACTTTTTTTTTTCTTTTTTTTTTCCTGATTCTCTCTCCCATTCCACCAGGTGGGGTGGAGCGAGCGAGTGGCTGTGTGGATCTTAGTTGCCAGCAGGAGTTAAACCGCAGGTCCTTTTCCACTGGGCAGCTTTCTTTCCCCAGCTTGTAGTACTGCACGGAGTTGTTATGACCCAAGTGTGGGACCTGGCATTGAGCCTTATTGAACCTCATGCGACTGGCCTCTACCCATCAATACAGCCTGTCCAGGTCCCTCTGTAGAGCCTTCCTACCCTCAAGCAGATCAACACTCCTGCTGAACTTGGTGTCGTCTGCAGAGTTACTGAAGGTGCATTTGACCCCCTTGTCAGATCATTGATAAAGATATTAAATGGAACTGAGCCCTGGGGAACACCACTTGTGACCAGCCACCAACTGGATTTGACTGTATTCTCCACCATTGTTTTAGGGTGGTTTTGAGGATTTCCAAGAAGGTAAACACACACACACTGACTATAAGGGAAAAAGCAAGCATTTTTATTAACTACACACATGCATTACGCTAAGGGAATCTTACAAAGAAAAAAACCAAACCCTATTAACATACCAACCCAAGGACTGTGAAGAAGAAGATGAACCATCCGTACATTCTTGTGCCGTCTTGCGCTGTGAGCTCAGCCCAGCATTTGGTAGGTGCCAGCTTTATGTGAGCATCCCCACGGAGGCAACAGTGACCTTGCTGTACACTGGCCCACTTCTCTTCGGAAAACCCCGGTGTTTTATACATTTGTGGAGGAACTGGTGTCGACACTCGTGGCCAATGAGTGCCAAAACACGCCTTGATGGCAACACAGGGAGCCTATGGCACATGCGCCCGCTGGCCAGGCGCACTGCACGTGCCATAGACGTCCCTTCTATTGGTTCATGGACTCTGTACACGTGACGTTACCATAATCCATCAGTCACATCCACTATGCTCTAACCAATAACAGGACTTCTGCAAGGTAAGCAAAATTATGTGTGGAGCCTTGTATTCCTCCATTATTGCATGTACCACGTCCCCTAACATTGCTTCACCTCCTTATCCCCATGGTCAGCATTTCAAACAGTAGACAATAAACTATCCGTTCCCTGTGCTGACTGTGTTTTTCAGTTATCTTCTTTTTACTCAGCGTTCATCCATGGACCAAAATTCCATCTTTTAACCCTTCCGTACACAACCACTCTTTGGGCTCGGCCATCCAGACAGTTTTTTTACCCAGGAAAGAGTGCACCCATCCAAGCCATGAGCAGCCAGTTTCTCCAGGAGAATGGTGCGGGAAACAGCATTAAAGGCTTTACTAAAGTGTAGGTAGACGACATCCACAGCCTTTCCCTCATCCACTAAGTGGCTCACCTTGTCATAGGTGATTGGGTTAGCCAAGCAGGACCTGCCTTTCATAAACCCATGATGACTGGGCCTGATCACCTGGTTGTCCTTGTATGTGCCATGTGATGGCACTCAAGATGATCTGCTCCATAACCCCCAGCACCAAGGTGAGGCTGACAGGCCCGTAGTTCCCCAGATCCTCCTTCCAGCCCTTCTTGTAGATGGTTGCCCCATTTGCTAACCTCCAGCTGACTAGGACATCCCCCGGTTAGCCAGGACTGCTGATAAATGATGGAAAGTATCTTGGTGAGCACCTCCACCAGCTCCCTCGGAACCCTTGGGTGGATCTCATCCGGACCCACAGACATGTCTAAGTGATGTAGCAGGTCACTAACCATTTCCCCTTGGATTACGGGGGCTTCGTTTTGCTCCCTGTCTTCCAGCTCAGGGGTCTTACTATTGAAGACTGAAGCAAAGGCGGCAGTAAGTACCTCATCCTTTTCCTCAGCCTTTGTCACTATATTTCCCCCTGACCCGCATCAAATAAAGGATTGAGAGTCCCCTTAGCCTTCCTTTTGTTCCAAATGTATTTATAGAAACATTTTTTTATTGTCTTTTACAGCAGCAGTCAGATTAAGTTCTAGTTGGGCTTTGGCCCTTCTAATTTTCTCCCTGCATAACCTCATGACATCCTTGTAGTGCTCCTGAGTTGCCTGTCCCTTCTTCCAAAGGCCCATGTGTCCATTTATTTAGTTTGTTATTCCTATTTTCTAATTTTTTCCTCTCTTAACACCTTCAACTTTGAATTTTTGTTTCTATGTGTACTTTTATCTAGTTTTCTGTCCCTATTTTAAATTTTTTTTCCTGCCTGTCCTGTACCCCATCACTTTTGAAATTGTATTTCTATGTCTACCTTTACCAACTTGTCTATAGCTATTTTTTAATTTTGTCCTGTCTGTCCTGTACTTTTGCTTTTAGAATTTTTATTTAATGTCTACTTTGATTAACTGTGTTTATTTTTCAATTTGTTCTTGTCTGTCCTGTAGCCTGCCACTTTTAAAATTTTCTTTTTATGTCTTCCCCACCCCATGGTTCATCCTGAGGCTTTAGAGGGTCTCCTCAATGTGCTTTTATCCCTGGAGTGTCATTTGTACTCCTCTCGGCTTGTCGGAACATCTCCTCTTCCTCAGAGCACTCTTTGTGTCCTCTCCTCCATCTCGCTTGCCTCCAGTGGGTCAGTGTCTCCCTCCTGACATCTGTACCCTGTTCAAATCCTCTCCCGAGTACCTTTGTGCCCTCAAGCCTTCTTGTGTGTCTCTGGCCACCTCAGCACCCCTCTATTTCTGTCACGACGTTTCCTGCAGGTGTCCTTGAGTTCCATCACTATCCTTGAGTTCTGCAGCAGGCCTTGTTTTCTTCTTACACAGAGACAACTCTTCCTCCGGCTTTCGTTGTGCCCCAGAGCACTCTTGACTTCCCTTCTGCCATGTCAGATGCCTCCATTCCATCCCCAGTGTTAAAGGATTTTCAGTCATGAGTTTCTCTAGGTTTGCTTTATTAACTACTCAGAGTTAGGCCACCGCCGCAGTGAATGGCAAACTTCCCAAAATTTCTCAGTGTTACATACCTTTTACCACCCGTTATCCCAGTCCAAAATCTTTGTAATTTTCCAGCTGATCTCAGTTCCCATATCGTAATCATTCATCAATTTATCGCATCAGTTCTGGTGTCCCGGTTCTTGTGAAGTTAGTGGTCGTAGGCAGAAGGTCTGGGTCACCACAATCACTTATCTTCTTACACATCAAAGATCAGCTTTGAATTTGTGAAAATCACTCAGGCTGTTCTGTTAATTTATCTTGTTCTAAAGTTAATCGCTTAGTCCCATGTCTTAGGTCTAAGAGGTATGATCCTTCTTCTGTTGATTCATCTTGACTGGGTTTCAAGGCAGCCATGGTGGGGGCTACACATAGGACAAATAAGCAGCTTATGCATATTGTTTTATAAGTACCTGCATTCTATTAATCACATCTAAAGCAATCTCTAATCATTAGTTATACGTCTGATATGAATAGTCTTAGAAACAATAAGGCTTAAGGCCTAGTTCTTTTTACAATTCCCTCCTTTTGTTTTTCATCGCACTCCTGCGATCCTATTGATAACTCCACATTTGAATTTCTATCTTCTGTACTATCCTAGAGCTACAACCTACACAGCATTGAAACAAAACTGTCACACATACTACTATGATTATAACAACAAGGACTATTGCAATTAATTTTTTTTACCCAAGTAGTCACATTTGGAAACCAAGATGTTAACCAAGAGAATGTGTTAGAAATTCCCCAAGACGTGTCATCTCTTTGAATTTGTTGCATTGTGGCACTAACCTCCCAAATTTTCTGGACATCTGCCATTAATTCTCCTGATCGATCAGTATACACACAGCAACTGGTATTTGGGACAGTACAAACTCCACCTTGTGAAGCCAGAATCACGTCTAAGGCCATTTGGTTTTGAATAGTTATTTCTGAAAGTTCAGTTACCTCTTTCTGGAGAGTGGAAAGTCCGTGAGCAGTTGAATTTTCAATTTCTCCAGAGGCATTTCAGACTGCTTTTTCCAATTCACTTACTCCTAAAGCTGGAATTAACCATCTAACAAATGAATGGCATCCTGTTGCTCTTTCAATCAAGGGATTTAAAGTTCTTCGAATTTGAGTTAAAAAGGTTCTGTGCGATGTTGCACTTGAGACAGTTTTTGGGTGAATTTCCAAATCTGTAGACATTACTCCTAGGGTACAAATACCTCCCCAATCTGGAGGCAAAGCTTTATAAGCTTTGCTGCCACATAACCAAAAAATACCTAAGTCCTCAGGTGCTCGCCAACTTAAAGACAATCCTGAGTTGATAGAAGTTGTGTTTTGGCATTGAGTCCAAATTCCTACAAATGAATGATTTCTGCATAAATGTTGATTATCAACACTTGGGGGATAACATCTTTGTACACAGTGGGCTTGTGAATAGTCTCCTGAATTTGATAGTCTAATTTCTCAAATTTGCTCTTCATAAGATTCAGAAAAAGTAGTATTAGACCAGTACTTTTTCCAATTTGCACTTTTAGGAATGGGTATTCCTACTAACTGAAATCCTTGATTCACTGTCTTTGGTAGAGCAACACAAATCCAACATTCACTTAAATTTAGATTATCAGTAAAAGATTTCATCAACGACACATGCATATTGTTGGTCCAGGCGTTTTCTACTGGGTGACCATCCCTAGGTTTCCGTAACAATTGTGTTAACACATTCAGAGATGACATGTTATAATATGAATGAAGATAATGCGTGTGACGGTGCCAAAAATTCCACTCAAGATTAGGTCCCCATTTGATTATTACAATCCTAAATTTGAAAGTAAAACGATTGCTCGATAGCTAGAATCGATGACAGCACCAGTGTCTGTTACCATAAATTCCCCACATTTGATGGTCAAAGCATCATGTCCCAATTCCCCCTGTTGGTTCTTCAAGGTGGATATGATACACAGGATAAGTTCTTGGAATGCCATATCACCACCACCATTTAGAAAATCCATGATCGTCGGACCAAGCATCCCACGAATCGTCAAGTCTATTTCTAACATTAGCACAGAATTCGAGAAAATTAAAAAATCGGGTAAATGGGGTCTCTCTGCCTGGTCTTCGGATAACTAGCCGAAAAAATGACCTGTCCAGGCATTGCCTGTAGGTCTATAATTTGGCCCGAAAGCTGAAAAGAACGATGACTGTACATAAATAATAACCGTTCTATTGGTACGGGCATCTCCATGGCGCAATGCAAATTTTGTCCACAAGGTGTCACTCCAGGGTAAAATACAAACACAAAAAGGAATACTACTTTACAATTGTCCATTCTTCTTCAGATTCTTTGCGGGCATGCGAATAATGGATCCAATTTTCTTTCCCAGATACCTTAATGGCATAAAAAGAAGTTAGTAAAAAAGTGTAAGGTCCTTCCCATTTTGGTTCAAATCTGTTTGTTCTTTTGAAATTCTTTACGTAAATTTTGTCCCCTGGCTGTATATCATGAACTTGGATTTCAGGGCTTATTCCCTGATACCAATAGGCATGGTTATGCATTTGGAAAAAGGGATTTTGCAAATACAAAAAGGTATTGTGTTACCTGTTCATGTCTATCCAAGAGGCTAGTCTTTGCTGGCACATATGTACCTGGAACAGCAAGTATTCTCCCAGAAAGGATCTCTGCCAGAGAAACTCCAATTGGTTGCCTTGGAGTATTCCTAATATCCAACAAAACCAAATTTAAGGCCTCAGGCCATTTCAAACCAGTCTGTTTACAAACTTTTACTAATTTCTCCTTTAATGTCCTATTCATTCATTCTCCCTGACCAGATGATTCGGGGTGATGTGGAGTATGAAATTTATTAAAAATCCCCCCAGAATTATAAATCTGAATCAAGATAGCAGCTGTGAAATGACTCCCTCGATCTGAGTCAATTACTTCAGGAAGCCCATACCTTGGAATGATTTCTTTCAATAAGGCTTTTACTGCTGCCTTAGAATCATTTTTCCTAGTCGGGAAAGCTTCCACCCTTCCTGATAGCTGATCAATGATCACTAACGTGCAAGAGCACCCCATTGTTTTTGGCACATCTGCAAAATCAATTTGGAGTTTTTGAAAAGGAAAGGTGGCTGGAGGTCTTTTCCCACCGGGAGGTTTAATTTGCACCGAAGCATATTGTCTGCAAAGTTTATATCCTTCACAAATTCTTTCTGCTGCTGCATAAATTCCTGGGGCTGCCCCAGAGTCTCTGGATTCGGAGCGCTAGGCTCTCCGGTCTCCTGTGGGTCCTCTCATGGTGCCATGCGTTATCTGTAATAAATACCTTTTTGGAAGGAGAGGTTTGTTATTCAGAATCCACTGCCCTTCTCACCAGTGGGCTCCCAGCTGAGTCCATTGTTGTTTTTCTTCTTCAGGGAGGTCTTCATCCAGCTTATTCATGTCCGGGAGCACAAATGTTATTTCATGTTGTAACAGAGACAGAACGGACACGACCTGTCGTGCTGCTGCTCTAGCAGCTTGGTCGGCTAGAGAATTCTGTTTTGCGATCATGTCTTGTCTCTGAGCGTGTGCCTTTATATAGATCACAGATATTTCAGAGGGCAATTGGATCGCCTCTAAGCGGTTGTTGTCCATGGGCATCAGTTTTTCCCACCGAAGTCTGAAAACCCCTTTCCTTCCATAAATTCCCCGTAGCATGACTACACCAAAGGCACATTTAGAGTCTCTATAAATGTTAACTCTTACTCCAATTGCATATTTAGCAGCTTCAGTAAGAGCAACTATTTCTGCTCCTTGTGCACCTAAAAGGGCAGGCAAAGGTCCAGCCAACAGTACCTGCGTTTCTGTGGTGACTGCGAAACCGGTACCTCTTCGACCTTCTTCACAGTAAGGTGAGCCATCCGTGAAGAGGTTCAAATCAGGGTTATCTAAAGGTTGTTCTCTCAGGTCATCTCAAGGCTCGCTGGTTTCACTTATGAGATAAACACAATTGCGGTTATCTTTTTCTCTGTCAGAGCGTAAAGGCATTAAAGTTGCAGGGTTTAAAGTGTTGCGCTTTTCCAGTTTCAAATTATCAGCCAACAAAAGAATTCTTTCATATCTATGTGCCCGTTGTGGAGACAAAGCTTTCTCCGCATATTGCTTTAACAAAATTTCTACCCCGTGGGGTACACAAACAGTTAGTGGATGACCTTAAACAATCATTCTGGTTTTCTCAACCATTTCAGCTGCAGCTCTGATACAAAAAGGAGTCCCTTTAGTCACTGGATCCAATGTAGAAGAAAAATAAGCAACAGGTCTCTCATGTGGTCCTAAACCTGGTACTAACACTCCCTTTGCAACCCCTTTTGCTTCATCACAATATAATTTAAAAGGTTTTGAATGATCAGGAAGCCCTAACGCTGGGGCAGGTAAGAGTGCAGCCTTTAAAGTGAATGGCAAACTTCCCAAAATTTCTCAGTCTTATATACATTTTACTACCCGTTATCCCAGTCCAAAATCTTTGTAATTTTCCAGCTGATCTCTGTTCCCATGTCATTATCATTCATCAACTTATCTCATCAGTTCTGGTGTCCCGGTTCTTCTGAAGTTAGTGGTCGTAGGCAGAAGGTCTTGGTCACCACAATCACTTATCTTCTTACACATCAAAGATCAGCTTTGAATTTCTGAAAATCACTCAGGCTATTCTATTAATTTATCTTGTTCTAAAGTTAATCACTTACTCCCATGTCTTAGGTCTAAGAGGTATGATCCTTCTTCTGTTGATTCATCTTGACTGGGTTTCAAGCCAGCTGTGGTGGGGGCTACACATAAGACAAATAAGCAGCTTATGCATATTGTTTTATAAGCACCTGCATTCTATTAATCACATCTAAAGCAATCTCTAATCGTTCGTTATAAGTCTGATACGAATCGTGTTAGAAACAACGAGGCTTAAGGCATAGTTCCCTTTACAGTCCTCCTCTTTCCTCCTCTTTTTTCCTTCTCCTGTGGTCTTTTATTGCCTCCTCTTCCACTTGCCTCCTGTTACCTCATCTGGCATCTGGTGGTCTCCTCCTTCTTCTCTTTCTGTTGCCTCCTCCTCCTTTTCCTGCTCCCTCCTTTTACCTCCTCCTCCTTTACCTCCTGTATCCTCCTCTTGCCTCCAGAATTTCCCCCGCCACTCTTGCCTCCTGTTGCCTCCTCCTCCTCCTCTTGCCGACCTTTGTCTCCTGGTACCTCTTCCTCCTAAGCCCCTCTTGCCTCCTCTTGCCTCTGTCCTTTGCTCCATCTCGTAGGCCTCCTCTCCTCAACTCTTGCTTTCTGCTGCCTCCTCTTCCCTCCACTTCCTCATCCTCCTCTTGGCTCCTCTTGCTGCTTCCTCCTCCTTTGGCTGCCTTCTCTTGACCCTTGCTGTGTCCTCCTCCTTCCCCTCTTCCTCTTTTCTCCTCTTGCCTCCTTTTGCCACTTTTTTCTTCCTGTTGCCTCCTGCTCCTCTTCACTTCTTCTCTTACTGTTGCATCATGATGCGTCCTTCTCTTTGTGCATCCAGTTGCCTCTTACTGCCCCTGATGCCTACTCCTCCATCTTCTCCAGTTTTGTACTCTTGCTTCCTCTTTTCTCCTTCTCCTCTTCCTTATATTGTCTCCTCTTGCCTCCTCTTGTCTCATACTTCACCTGCTCATCATCAACATCCTCCTGTTGCTTTCTCTTACCTCCTTTTTACTCCTCCTGCATGTATCTCCTTTTGCTTCCTTCTCCTGGTGCTTCCTTCTCCTCCTGTTGCTTCCCGTCCCCTTCTCCTCCTCCTCTCTTTGCCTCATTTTCATGTCCTTTTTCCTTGTCCTCTTGTTTCCTCCTGTGCCCTCCTTTTCCTGTTGCCTCTTATTGTCTCCTCCTTCTGTTTCCTCCACCAGCTTCCTCCTGCTTTGCCTCCTCATCCTATTTCTCCTTTTGCTTGCTCTTGCCTCCTGTTTTTGTTCAATCCCACTCATGTTGCCTCCTGTCTCTTCATTCTCCCATTTCCTCCTCCTCATGTTTCCCCTTCCTTCCATTGCCACCTTTTTCCTCCTGTTGTCTCTCGTTTCCTCCTCTTGCCGCCTTTTCTTTCTCCTCCTTTTGCCTCTTCTTGGTTCCTTTTCCCTTATCTCCTCTGTCCCGCTTTGTCCTTCTGTTGACTTCTCTTTTTCCTTCTCCTATTGACTCCTGTTGACTTATTGCCTCTTCCTCCTCTTCCTGTTGCCTCCTCCTGCCTCTCGTTTCATCTTGTTGTCTCCTTTTTCTGTTTTTCTTGCCTCCTCTGGCCTCCTTCTCCTTTTCCTCCTCTGTCCTCCTGTTGCCTCCTGTTTTTTTATAGACAGAGCACTGTCTGTAAATCAAGCATTTACAAGTCCTAAGGGGGCAACTTGGACTGGAACTGCTGCAGGACAGTGAGATCTGTGACACGCCTGTGGCCAAGGACACCACCACCATTGTCTGCTTCTGCTGAGGACTGAGGTAATGACTCGTATTCTTATATATGGTTTTCAAGTCTAGATTAGGATTCTTGTACTGAGACAGCACACCACGTATTCAGATTTGACACGATCTGCAGAGGGCCCAGATGATTAGAAATCTTAAGGTAATTTACGTTAGGATCCAGGTGATTAGAAATTATAAGTTCGGTTGTATTATAAATTCTGTAGTATGCTACTTATAAATTGTTCTACATTGATTCTGCTCGTAGAAATCCTGTGCTATTCTACTCATAAATTTGGCGCTATACTAATCATAGTGTCCTGTTAAGAAAAGAAAGCTTAATTATAACTATGATTTCATGCCGTAATCATCCTGGCAAGGATCCCTAAAAGAACCTGTCTGTCCCCTTAGTCTCGGGTGACACTCTTGCACACAGTTCTCCACAATGTGACATGGGAAGGAGGTGGCTCATGATAGCTACTTGTAGTCCACCAGCTCAAACCTGACATCGTCTGCAAAGAGGAGGAATGTCGTCACTGCCACAGCAGGCAAAATTTCCAGGCAAAATTCATAACAAAGTTCTAGAGAAAAGGTCATTTACGGAAACAGCTCTTGGGAAGTCAATTGTTTTGCGGGAGCTCAAGCTGTCCCCTGACTTTTGGTGGCAGCTGTCTACTTCTCCCAGCTCTTTCCAAGGAACAGGAAGCATGCAACCCATGATCCCCAAGACCTGGAGGGGGAAAGCGGAGGGTGGCTGCTTCCTTCTCCCCAGGGATAATCACTGTGGGGAACGCAAGCTCCAGCAGCCACCATTCATCAATGTCCAGCTGGAAGATGGGTCTGCGAACCGCAAATACCACTCATTTGCCATGGAATCGCTCTTGGACCACAGCAAAGATCCTGAAGTTCCCAAGTCCTGCAACCAAGACACCCTGCCCAGGGAAAAGACAAAAAGGCTGATGAGTGAGTACTTCAGAGATAGGAAAAGTGAAAGCTTTGAAAAAAACCCACCTTCTTCTCCATGTTTTTCTTTCCCCTTATCAAAATATTTGCTAACATCTCTTGGCTAGGAAGCTCCTGGACATTTCCAGCACATGGAATACTCCTGGGACTTATTCCCAGGGATTATCCTTGGCACAGACACAGCATCATCCCCTGTCTCTCTGCTTGGTCTCACCACTCTGACCACAGGGAAGAGTGAAGCCCTGTGGGGTGCTGAATACCTTCGCAGACTGGATCTGGACTTGGTTTCTCTCCTGGTTTGCCAAGAAGCTGCTCTAGGCACAAGGGTTAGTCTTGGTGTGCCGCCGCGATGCTCAGGGAAGGATCGCTCCTGAGGGCCCAGGATCTCCAGAAGATTAAAGACCTGCAGGGCGAGGGGGACAAGGATGCCAGCCCACCTTGTCCAGCTTCATCTGTCCCAGCGTGTAATCAGACACAGCTCCCCAGACAGCCACGGTCTCTGGAAAGCGAGGGAAAGAGATCCCAGGCTCCAGGCTAGACAGCTCACAGACTCTTGGCAAGCTTCTTGCCCCGGGGATGACAGATGCTGGCGTACACAGAGAGCCCAGAAAAACACTGCCATGGCTGTGGAGCTCCCAGAGAAAGCTGGCTCTGAATGGTCCCACTTTTGAGGGGACTGAGCCCTACCCACAGGAGCCTCGATACTCAGGGCTGCCCCAGTACCAGGACCTGGCAGTCCTGGCAGCCACATTGTCCCTTGAGCCTGGTGGAATCCTCAGGCAGGGCTCTCGTGACAGCCCCCAGCCCTGTCCAACCTCCCCACAGCCCAGCTTTTGACAGCCCCGCTGTGACCCCTGGGGAAGGAGCTCCCCAAACCCTCACCCTTGGTGGAAAGCTGCGGGAGTGTGGGCAACAAGCAGCTCAGCTCCAAGCTGATGGCCATGGTGCAGCAGCCCTCCATTGAGCTTGCTGCTTGCCCTCAGCTCAGGAGAAGGGACACTTTTCCCGGCTCCTCACCCCAAACTCCTCTCTGACGTTCTCCTGTCAGGGAGGGTCCCCCAGCGCATCCCTGCTGCCTCCTGACCCCGCTCTCAGCCGTGGAGCAGCTCCGAAGGGCAGCGGTGGGGAGTCCCTGAGCAGTGCCCGGCAGCACCCAAGCCTCGCTGGGAAGTAATGGCACTGCCATGGCACTGGGGACAACCCCCCCGTGACATCAGCCCACGTCATTTGAAGGTCCGCTGTGACACCAGCAGGGAGATGGCACAGCTGGGCAGAGAGGCGAGAGAGATTTTTCCCCCTTGTCCTGAGAAATCCCCTTTTTCCCCAGTCCTTTTCCAAATATTGTGTCTGCCCCCTGCACCAACAGGGCTCTGCTACTGGGACCCTCTCTGGTCAGGCGGGGTTTTGGGGTTGGCTGCAGTTGGGATGTTTTCAAGAGATGGGATTGAAGGCCCGTGGGGTACAGCAGCCCCTCCCGTGTTACCCAACACTCTCTGTGTTGTCTCACTCTCATTGTAGGAGCACTGGTTTTGGCTGGGATGCAGTTAGTTTTCTTCCTGGCAGCCCTTAGGGTGCTGTGGTTTGGTTTTATGACCAACCCAGTCCTGATTGATAAACCACTGATGATTCAGCTATTGCTGAGCAGTGCTTGCACAGCATCAAGGGCTTCTCTGTTCCTCACTCTTGCCCACTAACAAGTAGGGAAGAAGCTGCGAGGGGACATAACGGGGACAGCTGACCCCAGCAGACCAAAGGGATATTTGCATATGTTATGACATCATGCTTAGCAATCAAAGCTGGGGCAAGGAGGACTAAGGCGGTGGGTTGGGTATGTTCAAGGCTATGGCGTTTGTCTTCCCAGCTAATTCCCTCAGATACTGGATATGTCCCTCAGCAATGGTCCACTTGACTTGGTAACTTGCATGATCTTTGAAGGGATACCTTTCCTTCACATTCAGCTGGAGGCAACTGTAGGAGCACCTGATATAGTTGAGGGCTGGATCTCTGGTTTAGCCACAGTGTCTGTGTGTCTTCAGATCCAGAGACCCTCTCTTCTCCTTGAGGGTGCTGAATAGTCATGAATAATGCTCAGTAGGCACAGGCCAGGCCCCAGAACAGTGCAACAGCTTGTGTCTCTTTGGCATAGCCAGGGCCAGGACATGCTCTTTTCAAACATTCTGTCACTTCATTAGGATCCCACACTTGTTGGGGGAGTGAAGTCCCAGACCACCAGAGGCGACAACCGTTCTGGGTACCTGCCCAGATTCTTCCATGTGCCTTGCCACCTAATACTGCACTTCCTTGGGTCATATCCCCGTGCTGATCTCTCGAAAGACTTGCTTAACCTTTGAAAAAGCAGAAACAATATTCCTGAGAAGTACCAATAGGAGTATTTTGCTTACCCAAGGATGCTCACGATACTGAAGAATTATTGTAAGAAGAAAGAAAATGCCTACCCCATAGGAGAAAAAGGGGAAGGTGCCCTTCTCTTTCCTCCACTGATTGGCTCTTGGAAGAGAAAAGGGAAAAAATGTAATTGTGAAGTGTGTCCATAAGATGGTTCCCAAAATACAGGCAAGGCATAAATGCAGGGCCCAAATACCAAATTAGGATCAAGACCACTGCTTTTATCATAATTCTTCCAGGCAAAACACCACCAACTGCTACACAGCACAGCAAAAAAGGGAGCATGGCACAGGTTGGATAAAGCAATGTTGAGAACAGAGAAGTCAACATCGTGACCAGCAACTCTTCAAGACATGTAATAATTACAGGTTCCCTCTAGTATGCTCTGGTCAAACCCTTTGAGCTCCACATTGGGTTTAACCCCAGTAGGCAGCTAAGCATCACACAGCTGCTCGATCACTTCCCAACCCACAATGGAATGGGGAGAGAATTGGAAGGGTGAAAGGGCAAAAACATTTGAGTTGAGATAAAGATGGTTTAATAAGAAAAGTAGGGGGGAACATACACACACACACAAAACCCACAAAAGACCCAAACCAAGAAAAGTACATGATGCAAAAAAAAATCCCAATTGCTCACCACTGATGGATGCTCAGCCAGTACCTGAGAAACAGCAGCCCCCTGCAATTATCCCCACCCAGCCCCACCACCTCCCCGATTGGATTTCTGAGCACAACATCATATGGTCTGGAATATCCCTTTGGTCATCTGGAGTCAGCGGTCCCAGCTGTGTCCCCTCCCAACTTCTTGTGCACCCCATGCCTGCTCACTGGCAGGGCACTATGAGAAGCAGAAAAGGCCTCGATGCTAATTAGGTAAGAACTGCTCAGCAATATGTAAAACATCCCTGTGTTATCAGCACTGTTGTAAGAACACATCCAAAACACAGCACCATATGGGCTCCCATGACGAAAATTAACTCTATCCCAGCTAAAACCAGCACACACCATTATCGCTAAAGACGCACACGCTTTCAGTTGCAGATACAGCCGTAAAATACATACAATTATAGATACAGTCAGACACCGTAACTTACAGCATTGCAGATACAAGTACAGTCACACACACAGGCGCACACTCCATTACACCTACAGCTACAGCTACAGCTCAAAATACCATTATGGATAGAGGTGCCATTAAACATACAGGTACTGATCCAAACGCAATTGAAGACACACACACAGATACCAGTACAGAGGCAGGTACACATGCAATTAGGCATGGAGGTAGCATTACAGACACTGATAGCAGTAAAAAGACCGTGACACCGTTACAGTCATACCAGTACCGAGACTGTGAGTGGTACAGAGACCATTAGAGAGAGCCTTGCTGATACTATGTCAGCTAGCGAGTCTTTGGAACTTCAAAGTGGGACTTGGAACCTATAAATGAGGTTTTGGACACTAAAACCACAACTTTGGCCTCTAAACCTGAGAGTTTGGAAACTAAACCTGAGCCTTTGGCCTTTGGACCATAAAAAAGAGGCTGCTCTCTAGAAAGAGGCTTTCTGCACCTGAAAATGAGGGTTTAGATCCCAAAAGAATGAAACTGTGGGCCCTAAAAAAGCCTATGGGTAATAAAAGACGGGTTTGGACCCTAAAAAGGAGTATTTCTGCCCTAAACATGAGGCTTTGGGCACTGAAAAGGAGGGGCTAGAAGCTACAGATGACGCTTTGCACCCTAAACAAGAAGGCAACCTATTGGTTCTTCTATGGAGCCCAGAAATGAAGCTTTGGTCCCTAATATAGAGCTTTGGGCACTCCAGTGGAGGCTTAGTGTTATGTAAAGGCAGTATTAATAAGCCTTCTCCCTCCCAAAGTCAAAGTCAAGATTAACAGTTTCAAGATACTTTTTCTTTTTGCCCTTGGCTTTTGACTCATTAAGGCAAAAAGTATTCTATTACTTTCTCTCTCTAGTTTCTACAGGGACATCCATTGCAACAGCAGAAGTGGAGGTGACGTCACATGAACCACTTCTTTGCTTAGACCTAACAAGTAAAACCACAGGAGACGTTAATTCCTGCAATGGAATGTCTTGCTCCAAGTTACTAACCATACACAAATTCAATACAGAGCTGCTCCTCTTTAAGGAGATTGATCCGGCATCCCTCACCCCTTCCACCCGGATGTCCAAGCCGCACACGCAGCAACTAGCTAAGAAAGCAGATAGAAAACAGCAAAGTTTGCAAGAAATCTGGTATCAAAGAGCCTCCCTCACCGAGTCTTTATGCATGAGTAACTTTTCTTTCAATCACTTTGACAGAGGACTTGCTCCATAAACAAAGGAAAATTTTTCAGTGGAATTGTTGCAGTTTGAACTTTATTTAAAACAGCTGTAATCTGATTTGCATAGTCCTGGGGCTGTATCGAACTTCTGCAATAGCCAGGGAAACTCCCGAACAGTGACGTCACTCTGCACTGGGCCAAGCGTTGAGTCAGGGTATATTAAGGTAAAGTGTGTAATCTCACCTATGCTGGATCAAGTCCGGGAAACTAGGAACCTAACTTCTTCCTAAACTTCTTCTTAAAACCTTAAGAGTGAGAGGAGCAACAACAACAACAAAAGTAAGAGAGATCAGAAGATAGTTCTACAAAGCAACAGTAAAAAAAAAAAAAAAAAATCCACATAAAGGCATATATTTTGATATCAATTAGCTAGGTTAGTTTGATACTAGATGCATAAATCCATGTGCTGACCTAGAGGTTAAGGGCAAAACAGCCTTTAACAGTCTTGGAATACACAAGTGGAAGCATTTATTTAAAAGCTTGGTAATATCACAGGGCTGTAGACTATTAGAAAACACTTTTCATATTTGCTTTGCTGTTTATCTTATCACCTACTTCAGCTTTACTTCCTTCAAATTCCTGATGGATTTTTATTTACACAGGTGCTGAAGATGTATACCTACTGTAACTAGTACACAGAGTTGACGGTATTTAAATACCATGGTTTTAACCTTGGTCACAAAACCAAGGTAACCTTTTTATAAACTCAAGGTGTAGTAGCTCTGCTACAAGCCACTTAAGTAACATGGGTTCTGTGTCTTAATTTTAACCTGTGAGTAAACCTAAGCCTTGCGCTCTGAAGTTTTGGGGTTTTTGGAGGGGAGAAGGAAGAAGAAGACCTCTCAAACCCACTAAAGCAAATTTTCTAAGAGATTAATTGCACTTGAAGCAAGCTGGAAACCAGAGGTAATAAGGAAAAAAGTATGTATATGGTTATAATCATGCTTTCTCCGTAAGTTTGGAATACTAGCAGTAGGGGGAATGCTGGAGAATGAAGACCTTACAAGATAGCTACCTGCCTCTTGGGTCTTGCCACTAGGGTTTCAGGTGGATGCTTAAGAGGATCAGAGCTCAGAATTGCTGTTTAAGCCAAGCAAATAATTTTAAAAGAATTCAGGGGTATCTGTTGTCCGCACAGCAAACTGGGACTTCCGCCGTCCATGCAGTTTGCAAGCTGCACTATTCAGAGGTTGTTAATTCAAAACCTGGAAATTGCCCTTTGTCCATGTTCTTGAAGACCATCTTCACTTTCTTCCGTAGAACAGAGTTCAAGCTCTCAGGGCCACCTCCGCCTTGAGGATAACATGGGACCCGGGGAGGTGGAGGTACAGAGAGGCCTTTTCTGTTGCTGCACAGTGAAGTTAAGCACAGGTTGAATAGGCTTATTTTCTGCTTGCCTTTTTGGTTTGGTTTGGTTTTCCTTCCACAAGTTTGGCACCTGTCCTTTGAGCAGCTAAACCTCATGCCTCCGTTTTTCTGCTGTTTAAAGACCTATAGTTATGCTGGAAGTTGCTAGTCAGGCTAACGCCCATGCTTCTGACAGTCTTTCTCAAATCATTCATGGTGCCGTGGGCATCCAGGGAGGAGCAGTGGCAGCACCAGCGTCCCCACCTTCTCTCCTGAGGCTGCTTACTAACTGTCTTATAACCAGGTGAGAGTGACAGAGAGGTGTCCGGAGAACCATACTCAGGTGGTTTCCAGGGGAAAGAAGGAGTGAAAAAAGGTAAGCACTGCCTCCTGCAGCATCACGGACTGAGGAGCGTGTTCCTGCCTCTGGGCTCCTGACAACGGTAAATCCCTTTTGGCATGCCCTGGAATACGGAGGTAGTGTGGCAGCAGAGACACTACCAGAAGCAGCTGCAGGCATCTATCCAGCTTGGCTGAGCTCACTGGAACGAGCTTCCTTCAGCTTTAAGAAAAGCTGCCTGAGGGATAGTCACCACGGAAGAAGTACTCTGGCAGTTTCCCGAGAGCAAAGCTAGCCTGAACTGTGCTCTACCTGTGATCTTGGGAAGCACTGGCACATCCGAGCGTTAAAAAGAATAGGCTGTATGCTTGAGAACATTTTGAAACAAGCAGGAAATGCTGGTATGTGGATAATCTGCATGTAAGTGGTAGCTTTGAGTTAAAGCATTAATTTAAAATAAATGTGGGTGAGTCACAGGGGTTTTTATTCAGAAAATAAAACTATTTCCTTTTTCTGTACATGTATATGAATAAGTAGGTAGATTAGGAAACAATCATGGTGACTTTTGCCTCACGCAAACCCTGATGTTAACTTGCAAATGTTGAATGGCACCCTTAGGAGATAGATAAAACTCACAGGAAAAAGGCAGGAATACCTTGGAAAAAGCATCAAACTATTAGGACCATGTGTTTTTGTGAATTCTGGGTTTTCTTGGGAGAAAACTGCCCTGCAATTTTCACCTGGCTAATCTGAATGCTTTTATCACATGTTTTCTGACCTGTTGTTCTCATCATTAACGCATCCGACTTTAAGAAGACTTCTCAAAGGGTGTTATTGATAGCTGGAGAGACACAGCCAGCATCCTCAGTCCTCTGCCTGGAAGAGGATATTGCTTCCCCATGTCAGACCAAGATTCTTAAACATCTTTCAGCTGAGTCACTTCTTGCTAAGAAGTGACCTGCTAGTGTGGTGCTGCGTGCTTGTAGCTCACATCCTTCCAGCGTGTCCAGCAAGAAGGCTTTATGCTCTGGGAAGGTGGGAAATGCAAAGGGAAGGCTCAGTTCCCCAGGCAGCAAGAGCATTGCTCTGCCTCTGTGAGGGCTTGCAGGGATCTGGGAAGCATTGCAGGCTTGGGATCAGAGCGAACGGGCCCTCAGCTGGATTTGTAAGCTCTTCAGAAACCCAAGTGACAGAGCAGCAAGTTTAAGAATGCGGAATTATTCAGGACTCATTCAGAAGTTATAAAAGCCTGACCTGTTCAGGAAAACGGGGTACCGTGGGGCCATCACCCACTTTTGATCACTTTCTTCTCTGTATGACTGAAAACTGCATGAAGCTATTTGATCACTTGCATAAAAAAGTCCTTTAGCACCCTGAAAACTTGTGATTTATGCATAAACTGCTGCTGATCTGTCTTGTTAAAATGTCCCATGCATGCCTCAGTGTCACTGGATTCACTGGCAGATAGCAGCTTGTTTTCCTTCTGATGGGATTCACCCTTCACCATGTAAAAATTAATGCTTCGGATCTGAGATAGTCTCCCAGATCTTTGTGTGTGGACACAGCATCACGGGGTGAGCTCTTACATGTGAGAGAGGAGAGCTGGGACTGATCTCTTTCACTAAGGTCTAAGAATCAAGTCATGCCTTGCCTTGCTCTGTTTTCTTCTTTTTCCTCCCTTTTCTCCTTTGCACCCTATTTCTTCTTAATTGTCTTACACTAAAAGTAGCTCTTACAAGATCCAGACAAGGAGTGTAAGCAAGACTGTTGCTGAAGTGGCTAGTGTTTATCCCTTTTCTGCCTTTTTTCTCATCTGTCACCAGGTATTCTATTCTCTAAAAAAGAAAGTCAAGTTTCTTTTCTGCAGATGACAAAACCCAGTCATTCAGGGTCAAGGATTCTGTTCTCTCCTCTCTTTACAAACCTCCCTGCAGCAAGCAAGCCATGTTAGGTTTGCAAACATTCATGCCGATCTTGGTCAAGCTCGCCTAACCCTGCAATCACATGTATGCGGATGTTTGTAGTCTTTCTCTAGGCTTGAAGTGCGCGTGATGGTGGACAGGCCATCAGCATCCTCTAAGAGCCTGTTGTTTGGATTGCTCCGTATAGGGAAAATGTCCCAAAGAAAAGGCTTGGAGAATCACACTGTTGGATCTGGATTCATTCTTCTGGGATTTTCTGGCCACTCCAGCTTGCAGGGCCTGTGCTTCGCAGCATTCCTGGTCATCTACCTTGTGGTCCTCACAGGGAACAGCCTGATTGCTCTCATCACAGTGGTGGACTCAAGCCTCCACAGCCCCATGTATTTCTTCCTGAGGAACTTGTCCTTCCTGGAGGTCTGCTACACGTCAGTCACTCTGCCAAAAATGCTGGTGGGTTTCCTGATGGAAGATGGCCGGATCTCCTTCCTTGGCTGTGCTGCCCAGCTGTATTTCCTGGTTTTGTTGGGCAGCATCGAAAGCCTTCTCCTGGCTGCCATGGCCTATGACCGCTACACAGCCATATGTGACCCCCTGCGCTATACCCTCATCATGAGCAGGGGTCTCTGCATCAGACTGGTGGTGGGGTCATGGATAGCTGTCGTTCCAGTGCAAGTCGGATAGACCTACCAGGTGTTCACTTTGCCCTTCTGTGCATCCCATGACCTTCACCACTTTTTCTGTGATGTTCCCCCTCTGCTGGAACTGGCCTGTGCCGACACTTTCTGGCACCAAGTGATGCTGTACACCATCATCCTGGTATTTGCCATCCTTCCCTTTTCCTTAATAGTTATTTCTTACATTCAAATTATCAGGGCAATTCTGAAAATACCTTCAGCCCTGGGCAGGCACAAAACCTTCTCCACCTGCTCTTCGCACCTTGGGGTGGTGATGCTCTTCTATGGCTCAGCCACAGTCACCTACTTAAAGCAACGGTCAGGGGATTCTGTAGATGCTGACAAATACCTTGCCCTGCTTTACACAGTTGTGACCCCCACGTTTAACCCTGTCATCTATAGCCTGAGGAATAAGGAAGTGAGAATTGCCTTGAAGAGACTCCTACAGACAAAGTGATACTACAGAGTATGTAAAATATAGACCCAAATAGTACCCACTGGGGTACGTGGTTGCCTGAACAAAGGCATCCCATATTTGCTGAAAGAAAACTACATGTCCAGCCTGGCTTTCATCCTCCTCAAGAAGGGGAAAGGTGTCCTGAGGCATTCCTGTTAGGTCCTGCCCCACCATGATATCTTTGTACTCTAGAGCATCTTCAGTGCCCCTAAGTATTTTAATGCAAATAGCTGCTTCAAGCTGTGTCTGACCTATGTAACAGTAAAGGGAAAGAGTCAAAGCATGGTCTGTAGTCAATGAAGCCCAGAGGGCGACACAACCGATGAAGAGATGACTACCTTCAGGGTTGAGAAATCACTTGCTAGACCCCATGGACTATCTACAGTGTCCCTGCGTGCAATCAGCAAAAAAAAGTTAAGATACACGGAAGTCATCTTCCCCTGCTTTGATGTCTTGCACTGAATTGTGTAATGCTTGACTATCTTGACATAAAGAATAATAATAAAAAAATCACCAGGGGGACAGTCCAGCACTGGAATAGGGTCCCAGAGAGCTGTGGAGTATCTGTTTGTCATGGTTTAACACCAACAAGCAACTAAGCACTGCAGAGTTACTCGCTCAGTCCCCAGCGGTGAGGTGGGGGAGAGAATTGGAAGAGGAAAAGTGAGAAAACTGGTGGGTTGAGTTAAAGGCAGTTAAATAGGTAAAGCAAAAGCTGGGCACACAATCAAAGCAAAAGAAGGAATTCATTCACTCCTTCCTGTCAGCAGGCAGGTCTTCACCCATCTCCAGGAAAGCAGAGCTCCATCACGCAGAACAGTTACTTGGGAAGACAAACGCCATCACTCCAACACCCCCCCACCCATTACTTCCTCTGCCAGCTTTTATTGCTGAGCACGATGTCCTATGGTCTGGAATATCCCTTTAGTCAGTTGGGGTCAGCTGTCCCAGCTGTGTCCCCTCCCAACGTCTTGTGCACCTCCAGCCTACTCGCTGGCAGAGCAGTGTGAGAAGCAGAAAAGGCCTTGACATTGTGCAAGCACTGCTCAGCAGTAACTAAAACATCCCTGTGTGATCAACACTGTTTTCAGCACAAATCCAGAACATAGTCCCACACAAGCCTCTATGGAGAAAATGAACACTCTCCCAGCCAAAACCAGCACAAGCATTTATGTACAGAATTGGCTTTGCCACTCTGAAACTGTGTCTCTTTGAAAAACTAGCCTGGTGGGGGTTTTTAGCTCAAATGCCTATGCAGCTCTGAAGTTTGTTTCCACATATGGAGCAGCTTTGCACAATGTCTGCTCCAAGAGGGGAAGTATCTCAGCCTGCAATTGGAAATGGCTGATGCTGGGAGGGGATGTGTTTCCTGAGACTATATTTCATATGCATACAATACAAAAAGATTGCGAAGGTGAATGGGTATGACAGAAAGAGGAAAACTGCCCACCCAATGGAGCTTTGCAGGAGGAGGAAGGAGCGGTACACAGCATGAGGTGACACCAGTGGGATTAGCACGTAGGAAAGACTTTTGAAGGGAAGGCTTTGCAAGGGCATACCCTGGCTTCACCCAGCTGCAAAATAGAGACTGGGCAGTGTATTGAAGTGATGGTGAGAAGTGTCCTGGGGTAAAAGAGTGTGGATGAGAGAAGGTTGGAGAGATTTGGGCTGCAGAGATTTGAGGTAGTCCTTGGATGTTCAGAGTAGGCTGAGCTTTGGAAATGAGAAAAATAAAGCAGCTCTCAAGGATGTTGTGGAATTAGAAGTACTAACACTTTAGAATACTAACAGCACAGTGCTGTAAGGGAATTTCTTCTTATTCTTCATTATGATTAATTAAAGCACTTTCATTTCATTCCCAACATTCATTTTGACATGACAAAAGAGCCATAAGTTCTTGGTATTTAGCCTCTGGCATGAATTCTTAAAGCAGTGGTTTTTCTCTCATGGCTAGTTCTTTGTTGTCCTTTACATGTTACACTTCTTAGACAGCATTGCCCTTTAAATTATCCCTGCCTCATATCTTTTCTCCCTGGTTTGTGGAGGAGAGGGAGATGGAAGAGGGGAGATGTTTCTTTTTTAGCCAAAGGCAGCAGAGGGACAGATCCCAGATTAGTGCAAAGGCACAAAGGAAGCCAACATTGCCCTGTGGTGTACACTAACACAATACTGTTACTGACAGTTCCAGTCTCTGAAGTCCAAATTGTGCAGCAGAGACCCTGGAAGCTCTGAGCTCCTTTCATCTGTCCTGCATCTCAACATGTAGAATGAAACTAACCTAGTAAAAAAGATTCTTTGGATTCTCTTCACAGCCTGAAGCACCGCATTTGCCAGGAGACTGCCCAGGAGACCAAAAGAGGACTCACACTCCTCTGCACATAAAGCTTAGGTGTTCCCAGGTGTAGGGTTCAGCGTTCGGAAGATCTCGCGATGTCATGGAAAGTTAGAGGGTTAGTCGCAGCCTTATGATGTGTCTGTAATCCCACCTACCCTTGTTAGTATAAAAGGAATTGACTGCGCAATAAAAGGCGGAAGTTGGCGCTCACACTGTGTGTGTTATCTGTCTCTTTCCCTGGTCTGGGGGGTGATCAGTGATCTAATCGTGGCACCTTGATATGCGGCGAACGCTACATAATGGTGACCCCAACGTGATCAGTCGCACTAGGCGACGATGGGACTTGTGCAAGTGATTAAGGTGTTGAAAGTGTTGGCTGATGAGATGCAGGCCCACGATGGACTCCTGTTGAATTTGCACGACCATCATCATCTGGAGCATCATAGATGGTGTGGCAATATGAATACCACCTCAGTCAAAAACTAATGTATAGGTCACCTTGGTTAACATAACAGGTCAAGATTCTCTGTGCACCGCAACCGCATCATAAAGCCCATGAACCAATAGACAAGATGGCTATGACTCGTGCAGCGCACCTGGCCAGCGAGCGCATGCGTCATAGATTGCAACTGAGGCAGACTTTTGGCACCCGCTGGCCACGTGTGCCAAAACCCGTTCCTCTGCAAATGTATAAATACCGTGATTTTCCGAAGAGCATCGGGCTGGTGTACAGTGAGGCCATCGTTGCCTCTGTGGGGATGCCCACGGAAAGCTGGCACCTACCGATTGCTGGGCTGAGTTCGCGGAGCAAGATGACACAAGAATGTATGGATGGTTCATCTTCCTCATAGTCCTCATGGTTTGGGTCATTAGGGATAACGGGTTGGCTCAAAGAATTATGGGCATTATTGTAGTTATTGTGATTTTAGCTATTGTAATAATTTTACCTTCTTCAGCTTGTTAAGTAAACATGGCATCCCTCATATAGCACCGGCCAGGCCATTGTAGAACGAGCACGTCGAACTTTAAAGGCCTTACTCGATCGGCTTAGGGAGGGGGAGCAGGAGGAGCCCTCCTGGTTACAGGAAAACACACCTGCTCTCCGTACACAGCGTCTTCTGTTAACTGCATTAACTTCATTAAATCAGACAGTTCGAGGGGATCTGGAAGAGACGGCGGCGCAACAACACTTTACGAACGCGGAAGAGAAAGGTCCCTACCCGTTGGTCCGCGTGCGTGACCTTCAGACACGCCAATGGGATGGGCCGTTTGAGTTGCGTTGTCTTGGGCGAGGGTATGCCTGTGTACAGACACCTGAAGGGCTACTGAAATGGGTTCCTAGTCGTATGATTCATCCTGCCTTAACCTCGTAGTGTTTGAGTGTTTTTCCTACAGGTTGCTGTCATCCTTTCCTGGCTTGTGACACCTTGGGTATCTGCTACAAACTTCTGGCAGTGGATGCAAAGCCAACTGGGGGACCCTGATGTGTATCCGGACGACGTCCCTCTCAGAGTCCATCAATACGTGCCTTTATAGGATCCGGCTGTCAGAGCTCGCAGCCAGGAATCTAGGTGCCTCAGACATTAAGCCAACATCAGCGCACCAATGATAAACTTTATAGAGTAATAGAAGTAACTCTTTCCAAGCCTCATGATGTATCTGTATAACTTTCAATCTACCTCCTGTGCGAATTTCTATAAAGGAGCTCTTTGCTCTGCAGGGTAAATGGGACATTTACGGGTGTTTAAGATAGAGTGTTTCAACTTAGTTGTAGAGATATGTTTATACTCATAGTACTTTACTTAGTTATTTCTTGGTGTGGAATTGTTCATAACAATAGAGGCCAACTCGTCATAGAGAGGGGGGAGATGTAGGGTTGGGTGTTCGGAAGATCTCGCGATGTCACGGAAAGTTAGAGGGTTAGTCGCAGCCTTATGATGTGTCTGTAATCCCACCTACCCTTGTTAGTATAAAAGGAATTGACTGCGCAATAAAAGGCGGAAGTTGGCGCTCACACTGTGTGTGTTATCTGTCTCTTTCCCTGATCTGGGGGGTGATCAGTGATCTAATCGTGGCACCTTGATATGCGGCGAACGCTACACCCAGGAATCTCAGGAGGCACGACATACCGATTCCTGGGTTCAAGGAGCTGGTCAAATGCCTTGTCTCCATTTCTGTAATGGTGGCTTCAATGCCTGGCCCATGTGCAGACTCTGTACAGGGATGCAGACGTTCATGGAGCAATCTGCTTGGACCTGAGAGCTGGCTGGCCCTGCTTGGAATCAAAGGTACAACTTGAGACCTCCTGAGTACAGGACCATTCCACCCTGAGTTGTCCTATGACCCCCTGCTGTAGAGACCCCCCACCTCCAGCTGAATCCTTTCTCCTGGGGCACACTGCAAGGCACAGGCTTATGGAAGGGTTGTTGGGAAAGGGAGTGCTGGGATCTCTGGTCCAGCCTCCCAGCCAAGAGTGGGGTATCGCCCGTTCCAGGGTCAGGTTGGCTGAAACATCATGGGGTTTATTCTGCTCCCAGTGCAGACCTTGCCCCCTTCCCCTTGAAAAACTTCAGGAGGTTTCTGATGGCCAAAGCCACAAGGGTGTCAAAGTGTCTCTGGACAGAAACTCCAATGTGTCAACATTTAAGATTTGTGGGCCAATGCCTCTGGCAAGATAGCAATATGGGGAACTGCAGGACACTATGGGTAAAGAAAGAGAATGACGTGGTTAACTGAGTGGCACCCATGGTCATAAACATTACAGCAACCATCTCAGAAGTACCATAAGAGGGTACAAAACAAGAGATGCAGGGCCAATGGGCAAAGGATTAACATGGCAGGCTACTCTTTTAGAGAGTAGCAGAGAACTGCTTGGGCAGAGGGAAATGAAAAGGGAAGCAAAGGATGTGGTCAGGGCTGTTTGGGGACACCTGTGAAGCAGCCCTACACCTGATGTGAAGTACTTCTGTGGTCAGGGAGAACCTGGGAGCTTTCTCTCATTTGAAGACCTGAAGGGGAAGGAAGGACAGCATCAGTCAGGCTGGAAAGGACCTTGGGAGGTTTCTCGACCAACCTCCTACCCAAGACAGCATCAGAGCAGATTCCTCAGGGATTCATCCAAACACGGCTTGGTCACTTTCTGGCATAGAGCTGGCACACACCCTCTGGGCAATGGCTTCCAGCACTTGACTATTGTCACGTTGGAAAAGTTTCTTCCTGTATGTACCCTGACTTTCTCTTGTTTCAGCCCACTGCTTCTTGTCCTTGTGTCTTGTACCATGGACATGAGCCTGACTCAGTCTTCACGGGAACAGTGCAATGCTGCTGCATGTTCCCCCAAGATCTTCTTTTCTCCCAGACAAACAAGCCCAGCTCTTTTAGCTTCTTTTCACATTCCAAGTGCTCCTGCCCTGACCACCATTGTGCCCCTCCACTGAACTGGCTCCAGTTTACCAATGTCTCTCGGGTATTGTGGGGTCAAAACCTTGGCAAGTATTCTGGATCTGTTCTAAAATGTGCTGAGCAGAGGGGGATAATCACTTCCACTCTCTATGCTCCTTCTCATACACCTGGGATGATGTTGGCCACCTTTGCTGATGGCTCATCTTTTGCCTAATGAAACCCAAGGACCACCAGAACTTTTCCCACAGAGCTGCTACCCAGCCATGCAGCCCCTGGCCTCTGTCATTGCAGGGGCTTAGTTCACCTTGGGGCATGGACTTTGGATTTGTCTTTATTGGATATCATGAGGTTCCTTTTGGCCCATCCCTCCAGCCTGTCTATGTCCTTCTGAGATGGCAACCCTGCCCTGCAGTGTAGTGTCTGCTCTCCTCAGTGTGGTGTTGTCCTGGTTTTGGCTGGGATAGAGTTAATTTTCTTGCTAGTAGCCGGTATAGCGTTATGTGTTGCATTTAGTAATGTGAAGAATGTTGATAACACTGATGTTTTCAGTTGTTGCTAAGTAGTGTTTAGACTAAAGTGAAGGATTTTTCAGCTTCTCAAGTCTGGCCAGCGAGAAAACTGGAGGGGCACAAGAAGCTGGCACAGGACACAGCCAGGGCACCTGACCCAAAGTGGCCAACGTTGTATTCCATACCATGTGATGTTCCATCTAGTGTATAAACTGGGGGGAGTGGAGGCGGGGGGAATCACCGCTCGGGGACTAACTGCGTGTCAATTGGCAGGTGGAGAGCAATTGCACTGGTATCATTTGTACATTCAATCCTTGTATTATTACTGTTGTCATTTCATTAGTGTTATCATTATCCTTATTGGTTTCTTCTTTTCTGATCCATTAAACCGTTCTTATCTCAACCCACAAGTTTTACTTCTTTTCCCGATTTTCTCCCCCATTCCACTGGGCGGGGGGGGAGTGAATGAGCAGCTGTGTGGTGCTTAGTTGCTGGCTGGGGTTAAACCACAACATCATCCCAACCCCAAGAGGAGCATGGGGGATGGTGAAGAGGGGGTTAACAGTCACTAAAGAACAACTCTGCTGCTCCTTCCTCCTCACACTTCTCCCCTGTTCCAGCTTGGAACTTCTCCATGGGATCCCACCATATTTGCAGTCAAGGCTATGTGTTGTTCATTCCTTTCTGTCTTACTTTTCTCCTTTATAGTCACAGAATCACAGACATGTTGAGATTGGAAGGCACCTCTGGAGACCATCCAGTTCAACCCCCTCAGCTGAGGAAGGGTCAGCTGGAGTATGTTGCTCAGCACCTTATCTAGGTGAGTATGGATTAACTCCATGGAGGGGGACTCCACAATCTCTCCGGGCAGCCTGTTCCAGTGTTTAACCACCCACACAGTCAAACACTGTTTTCTTGGGTTCAGATGGAGGTTTATACTCATTAATAAGATCCCCCTCAGCCTTTTCTTCTCCAGGCTGAACAGTCCCACATCTCTCAGCCTTTTCTGCTAGGAAAGATGCTCCAGTCCCTTAAACCAGCTTTGTGGCCCTTTGCTGGACTTCGCTTGAGTAGGTCAACAAGTATGATGCACTGGGCAGCCCAGCACTTGACACAGCACTCCAGCTGTGGCCTCAGCAGTGCTGAGTAGAGGGGAAGGATCACCTCCCTCCCTCTGCCAGCAAGGCTTCTCCTAATGCAGCCCAGGAGGCTGTTGGCCTTTGCCATGAGGGGGCATTGCTCGCTCATGCTCAGCTGCTTGTCCTCTGGGACCTCAAGGGCCTCCTCTGTGGAGCTGCTGTCTAGCTGGTCGACCCCAGCATGATTTCCACAGTATAGTTGGATCACAGGCTGTCCTTCCCAAGGAAACTGTCCTTCTTGAAGATGACCTTCACCTCTGTCACAGGTCCCACAGTGCTGCAGAGTCACCTGGGACAGCAAACCCCTCTCCTGCCAGGGCTGCACAGCCCAGGCCTGTTTCTCTCTGGGCTTGGGGACTGCAGCTTTTGCTCTTTGTGGGAAAGTCATTCATCATGATGTTGCCACCTGCCATCTACTCCAGCATGCATCTGCTGAGAAGCAAAGCCTTTCTAGACAAGGGCTCCCATCACTTGGCAGAAGGTTTCCTTGTTACAAATCTGCCCTTGGCCCTGGTGCCACATCTGAGGTGCTGCAGTCCTAATGGGCATCAATGCCCACCACCTGGGGCGTGGACGGGGGAGCCCTGTGTGCCATGACAGAGCTGTGACATGAGGGGAATAAGAGCTGAGGTGCGGAAGGACAGCTCCCACGGGTTATTTAGTGAATGGAGACACAACATGTTTAGGAGAGACCGACAGGGAAGATGAGAAGCGGGGGATGCCTTGTGTGATGTCAGGGCAGCTCAGATATGTGTGGACATTCTGTATGGGACAGGCAACTGATGAGGTGGGAGCTTCTCTGTGAGTCAGCTTCTGAATAGGCCATCCAGTCTGATGCTCACCTGGACCTGGAACTCCCAGAAGAGGAAGAGCTTGTCAGGGATGTGAAGACTGGTGTCAGCCTTGGCCATAGTGACCATGAAATTTTGATGTTCCAGATCCCCAGGGATGGGAAGAAGGAGAGTAGCAGAGAGCAGACCCTGCACATCAGGGAATGAGAATTTGGCCTATTGAGGGCGCTGGCAGGTGGGGTCTAAGATGGCAGTGACAGGGCCCTGGGTAGCATCACCTGCAGCTTCCACCCACACCTCTGCCCATGGGCCCAGGAGACGATTGAAGCCTAGGCCTGAGTTTCAGCCCCAGCTTGGTCTATGCTGTAGGTCTACTGGTCTCCAGACACAGCCATACACACAGCCTTGCCTGTCCATGGACCTTGTTGATTCACACTTGCAGGCTCACTTCCCACCTTGATTCTTTATGGGTTGTACAATGGAAAGACTCTGTGGCCCTCCAAGTGCCAGAACCCAGCTGAGTCATGGAGGCCTAGGGCCTTTCTGCTTCCTTCCTTCCTTCCTGTCATCACTTGGTCAGGTTTTGGGAGGAGAGGAAGGAAAAGCAGGGGTGGTTTCCAGGTGCCAATGATTGAACTGGGGGAGCAGAGCCATCACATGTGAAATGATCTGAAGGCTACGCCAGTTCAAAACTGTTATCTTCTGCTGTTATTTCAGAGGCCTTAAATCTTCAGCAGGAACCTGGCAGCTCTGAGGTCCCTCCATCTCCCTCTCTTGTAGCAATTAAGCTGATAGTGCCCCAGTCACAGGCTTGCTTTCATTTCCGTTTGCAGCCTAAAGCACTCCATTGGTCTGCAGATATGCCAGGAAACTTGCATAAGGAACCCACTCCCGTGGACAAGAAGGTGGATGTTCTCAGGAATCTCAGGAGGCATGGCATACCCATAGCTGTGTTCAGGGAGGTGTGTTCAGAGAAGACCTTGATGCTGTGCAAACACTATTCAGCAACAGCTAAACCACTAGTGTGTTATCAGCACTGTTTGAGGCACCAATGGAAATCCTTACACCGTAGGGGCTGTTACGAAGAAAGTGAACCCCACCCCAGCGAGACCCGGGACACTTGAACCAGAGTCCCAAAAATGGACACAGTAATACACAGGTGGTTTGACAAGTGATGGGCAGGGGAGGCAATATTTTCCCTCACTCTTTTGGCGAGGCTCCTCTTTCTACTCTCCAGGACACTGCTGGCCACCTTTGCTACCAGGTAGCCCTGGATCATGTGGATCACTGCTGGATCGTGTTTTGCCTTCTGTCCCCCCCCTCAGAGATGCTCTCTGGCCAGGCAGTCCCCTTCCCTTGTGTATTGGTTTTAAGTGGCAAGGTTTTGGTAGCGGGGGGGGTTACAGGGGTGGCTCCTGTAAGAAGCTGCTGGAAGCTTCCCCTGTGTTCGAGAGAGAGCGAGCCTATACCAGCTGGCTCTAAGACGGACCCGCCGCTGGCCAAGGCCGAGCCAATCAGTGATAGTGGTAACGCCTCTGTGATAACATTTTTAAGAAGGAAAAAAAAGTTGGGACGCGGAATATAGCCACGGGAGAGAGGAGTGAGAACATGTAAGAGAAACAAGCCTGCGGACACCAAGGTCAGTGCAGAAGGAGGGGGAGGAGATGCTCCAGGCGCCGGAGCGAAGATTCCCCTGCAGCCCGTGGTGAAGACCCTGGTGAGGCAGGCTGTCCCCCTGCAGTCCAGGGAGGTCCACGGTGGGGCAGATATCCACCTGCAGCCCGTGGAGGACCCTACGCCGGAGCAGGTGGGTTCCTGAAGGAGGCTGTGACCCCGTGGGAACCCTGCGCTGGAGCAGGTTCCTGGCAGGACCTGCGGATCTGTGGAGAGAGGAGCCCACGGAGCAGGGTTTCTGGCAGGACTTGTGACCCCGTGGGGGACCCACGCTGGAGCAGTCTGTGCCTGAAGGACTGCACACCGTGGAAAGGACCCATGCTGGAGCAGTTCATGAAGAACTGCAGCCCGTGGGAATGGCCCACGTTGGAGAAAGTTCGTGGAGGACTGTCTCCCGTGGGTGGGACCCCACGCTGGAGCAGGGGAAGAGTGTGATGAGCCCTCGCCCTGAGGAGGTGAAGCGGCAGAAAATAACATGTGATGACCGTAAACCCCATCCCTGTCCCCCTTGTGCCGCTGGGGGGGCTTGGTGGAGAAATCCGGGAGTGAAGTTGTGCCCGGGAAGAAGGGAGGGGTGGAGGGAAGGTGTTCTGAGATTTCGTTTTATTTCTCATTTACCTTACTCTGGCTGATTTGTAATAAAAAGTGAGCTAATTTTCCCTAAGCTGAGTCTGTTTTGCCCGTGATGGTAATTAGTGAATGATCTCTCCTGTCCTTATCTCGACCCGCAAGCTTCTTGTTATATTTTTCTCTCCCCTGTCCAGCTGAGGATGGGGGAGTGATAGAACGGCTTTGGTGGGCACCTGGCGTCCAGCCAGGGTCAACCCATCTCACCTTGCCACTGCAGGGTTTTAGTCTGTGCCATGAGCAGGATCTGGCCTTTGTCTTTCCTGCATCTCACAACGTTGCTGACAGGACAGTCCTTCTGCCTGTTAGGGTTCCCCTGAATGGCATCCCAAGGCACAGGAATGGTCCTCCCAATATAGTGCCATCAACAAACGCCGTGAGAGTTGCCTCCTCTGGGTCATGGACACAGGTGTTAAACTGCACAGCGCCCAGGAGAGTCCCCTGTGCAGCCCCACAATACCCCAATATGTCCCACTGGCCTCCAGGTAGGGTATGACCCCTTCACCACTAGGCTCTCAGCCTCATCATCCAACTGGTGTTATGCCCATCTCTTTGTCTATCCATCCAGACCATAATGTCCTAACTTGAGCAGAAGAATATTGAGGGAGAATGTGCCAAAAGTCTTGCTGAAGTGGAAGTAAACAACATCCACCGTGCTCCCCTCATGCACAAATGCACTTCCTTCATCATGACGGCAGTCAGGTGGGCAAGGCCTGATTTACCCTTAGGAAGTCCATGCCAATGTTCTTTTTTAGGTGCCCAGAAATGTCACCCATGAGGAGTCATTCAATGGCACACTCCTCATCAAAGTGACCTTGTACAGCCTGTGGTTCCCTGGGTTGCACTTCTGGCCTCTTTAGAAGATGAGCCCAACATTGGTTTGTGTTAACTCTCAAGAGACCCCTACCAATTCCATGACCCTTTACAGAGGACATTCCAAAGAAATATCAGTCCTCTCCTGTAACTTCGTTACCACTATTCGGCCTGTTCTTCGGTATATTTAGTTTCTCTAGTCTTTCATGTAGTTACACCTGTCCTGACAAAATGACCATTTGTGAAAGTCATCTTTTCAGATGCAGACTGCCTAGTCAAAGGCCCTTTCCATTATGCTCCACTTCTCTCCTTCCCTTGCTCTTTGTTCGTCAAGATACCTCTCCCCTATGCAGCTGCTTTGAGCTTCAGGGAGTTAAAAGCTTGCCTGTCTTCCAGTAGTCTAATAGTCTCTTTAGCCAATTCTTTAATTGTGTTTATCTCTAACTTTTTTGTATCCATCACAAACATTTCTCATAAGACCATCCCTTGTAGAAAGGCAGCCCCATTAGGGGCAGCTTGTACTTTGCATATGGTTGAGGAGTGCGACTTATTGTTTATGAAACTTCTTCATGATTTTCTTCGCTTTGCAAATAGGAAAAAATCTTCTGGGCCTGTGTGCAGCCGGTTCTCTAAGGAGAGCAGGGGGGAGATGGTGCAATGGAGCTGTAACATCCAGCTGTAGAGATCAGTGGAGAAGTCTGAGGCAAGGAACAGAGATGTAAGCCCCAGGTGGCCAATGTCAGAAGTGGTGAGGTTTGAGAGGTGAGGAGCAAGGGTGAACATCCAGTGTCAGACCTCAAGGGACTGCTTTTCGTAGCAGTCCAGACCTCCTGCGGAGACACTCTGGATCATTATCACTTGGAGAATGCTTCTATCACCTCTTCTCTAAACTGAAAAGTAAGAAAAACTGTTCTGTAGAAGAAAAAAAAATCATGGCCTTAGGTGCACTTTGAAATCTTCCTCCTTCCTCCTTAACTACACTATGAAATTTTTGTAATTAGCTGTACAAGTCTTGAAGACTTGGAGAAAATTGCAGGAAGAAACAAGGCTCGTTAGAACTTTCTGTATCCTAATGAGCCCCACGGTGTATTTGAGGCTGAGTCCATGAATGTCAGCTACTGAGAGCAGACGGAAAGAAACTTCTCAAGAAGCCAAATTCAGAAGCAAAGTACCTTGAAGAATTAATGGACCCCACTGAGGGCCATTACTGACAAAGCCTCCCCAGGGACTCGTTAGAGCAGATACTTGGAAGCTGTGATTGCAGGTAGGCAAAAGCACTGTGAACGTGGCTACAATGCTGAGAAAATATTTGGTTTGTTTTATGAAGCAGAAAGGCCAAGCCCTGATCTCCAGGCCTTGGGAAGACAGATTCTGTCCCTCACAGGTGAGTCAGGGCTCTTCCTGCGGGCAGCGAGATGTGAGGGTGAGCAATGCCAAGTGTAGGAAAACTCTACAGTGTATCCTGGTTTCCCCAAGCAGGGGTGAGGAAGAAGCTAAGACCAGAGCCTCAAAACAAGTTTTGCCTGGTAGGCCTCAGTGGCAGAAGCTACTGTCAAATCCAAGATGACAAATCCCTTGGACCTGTTTGGCCTTTCAGCCTTGCCAGAGCACATGGCCATCTGTACTACAGGTTGTCATAACCTGTCCCATGCCTTATCTCTTTCTCTTCAGGCTGTTGATGTCCATCTTGCTTTCCCACCTAACTCTCACCCCAGCTTTTCTGTTCCTTCACGGATGTCTTTCTAGCCTGGCTGGATTTTCCTTGAAACACAAGGCCATGGGCTGATACAGGCTCTCTCTGGGTGACCTCTTGCACCACAAGGCTACCCTTTGAGTGACATTTCTTTCTCAACACATCCAGTCTGAACCTTCCAAGCTGCACTTTGCGCAGGTTTCCTTCTCTTCCCACTACCAAGAAGAGCTCCATCATCTCTGAAGCCACCCTTCAAGCAGCTGCACTCTACTACTATAGAGCCCTGAGCCTCCACTTCACCAGGCTAAAGAAGCCCAAGTCCCTCAGCCTCTCCAAAGAGGCCCCATCCTGGCAGATGTCCTCTGGGACCGCTCCAGTTCTTCCCCGCTCTGCCAGACCGGGAAAGAACCCCACATGCAGACACACTAGTCCAGATGTGGCAACAGCAGTTCTGAGGCCAGAGGAATGAGAACACACTTGCCTGGGTGGCCACGCTCCTCCTAATACAGGCCTGTATGCGGTTGGCCTTATTCACTGTTTGTAGAGTTTGCTCTATCAAATGGCATTTTAAATGATACTGCACAGAGGCTGCGTGCCTTTCTTACTGGGGACATAAGAAACCAGAACCTCCAGGTACAGAACAACCACCAAGTCATGTGCCTGCTGCTGGCTATCAGATTCTCAGGCAGAAGTGATGTCATAGTCGACATGCCAGCCATGTGTCTGCTGATGGCCAATGACCCCAAGAGATTGGAGATTCCAATGACCTCACACTCGCCTTCATGGCCATGTGCCTTCCACTGGCCTATGAGCTTCTCAGACATAATTGGTGTCAGAGTGATAGCCCAACCCATCAGCCTTCTTGTGGCATGGCAACTGACCAGACTGAAGTAACCTCACCGTGATCTTCCAAGCCACGTGCCTGCTGCTGTCCCATCATGTACTCAGGCAGAAGAGGTGTGAGAAGCCATATCCGAGCCCTCGTCCTGGACGGGCCTACCAGGTACTTGGGGAAAGGGATTCTCACAATCAACATGCTTTTGCTGGCCTGTCAGAGACAGTGGCAGATGTGAGTGTAAAAGCAGATATTCCAGCCGTGAGTCAAGGGCTGACCTATCAGCTCCTTCAGAAAGAAGTGACCTCACAGTCCCTTTCCCAGCCATGTTCCTGCTGCTGGCCTATCAACTCCAAGGACAGAAGGGACCTCCCAGCCACCTCCCCAGCCTTGTGTCCCCTGCTGTCCCATGAGATCCTGAGGCACAGCTGACCTCACCATAGCATCCCCACCCATCTCCTCCTTGTGGTCTATGAGCTCATCAGATACAGGTCACGTCACATTCCTCTCCCAATGCCATGTGACTGTTCTGGGACCTCACGATCCCTCCCCTGGTCCCACAGGGCCAAACAACTTAAATGAGGTTGAGGAGAGGTGACCAAGATGAGGGCAGTAGAGTGTGGGAAAGAGAGCTTCAGGAATTCGGTGTTCAGGTTGGAGCTTAGGGATTAGAGCTCACCTTTCAGGGTTGGGGATTAGGCAAAGGCTTAGGGAGAGAGTTTGGTGTTCTGCTGAGGTTCCTTGGCTAGTGTTTAAGGTGTGGGCTAGCATGGTGGGTTAGGGTTTTGTTTAGGGCTGGGATGAGGTCTAGGATTAAGGCCAACATGTTAATACTAGGGGTAGAGGCTAGGGGCTAGGGTGAGAAACCACGTAAGTGTAAGGGTAAAGGGTTCTGGGTTTGGGATTTGGCTTAGATGTAAGCTTTGAGGTTAGGGATAGCCTAAGCTCAGTTAGGTTAGTAACAGCGGATTACTGTCAGGGGGAGAAGCAATATTTAAGGGTAGGGTTAGTGCTTCAGATTATTAGTTAGAGATAGGTTAAGGTCTTAACAGGAACTTTTTCACAGTCAATGTTTTCACAGCAATGTCCCCTAAACCCATTTTACCTCTTCAAAAGCTTTTGTGTCTACTGGTCAAGGTCCTCTTCCCTCCCCCAAATCTCCCTTTCCTTTTGCTCAGGCTCTTCCTGACCTCCCCAAATGTGTCATCTTGTTGAGGGCGGCTTCCTGATGACCTTCATGACCTCAGAGTATCTCTCTCCCTGCTGCTGCTGACCAGTCAGAAGTGACCTCACAGCTACCATCCAAGGGGACATACTGTCTGCTGTGCTTGAGAGGCCTCTTCACAGCCTACCCAGCAGCACTGGAGGAAGGTGATGCCCTGCACCACCCCAGAGGTTCCCTGCCTGCAAACCCACTCATACATCTGAAGGATTCCTGCATCACTTTTCCCACACAGCTACTTCAGTTACCACAGGGCATCTTGGGTGCCATGGCCATTTCTGTGCGGACAACTGAATCAAGACCAGAAGTTAAATTTTAGAAAAATGTTGAAGCCTATGCAGAAAAGGAAACCTATGTAATAGCAGAAAAAGTCTTTATTTCCAGCTTTTAATGATCTTTTGTGAAATTTTGCTGATCATGGAGGGATGCTGCTAGTATCTAGCTCCTCAGAGGACTTTGTACCACTGATGGAATTTGTTTCTGATCGTCCAGACAACTTCCCATGCACTGCATTGTCCACGTCTTCAGTCCAGATGTCAACAATCTGCTCTAAGGAGACTACGGGAAACCACATCCAAGGACTTGCAAAAGTCCAGAATCTCTTCCCTCAATCACCTGGCTGTCCTCCTGTTCATATAGCCCACAGTCCTCTTGTCCTCATTTGGTACTAAGGCACACGGCTGTGTCCTGTCCACCTTGCAGCCCACCAAGACCTTTCCAAAAGGCTCCTTCCAGCCTGGCAGCCCCCCTGCCTGTGTCATTGCCAGGGTTAGTCCCCTGCAAGGGCAGAATCTGGCACCAGTCCTTGCGGGAATTCCTGACTTTCATGCCAATGCATGCTGTCCTCTCCCTTGGAGCCTTTCCCTGAGCACAGAGGCCTGGAGACCATTTCAGGAAAGACTCAGGCACAGCAGGTATTCATTCCTTCAGCCCCAGCTGTGTCTGCTCTTCTTAAATCACCTTCCTCATTCAGCAGCATCCCTGCATTTCCCTTGTTCAGCCTTGGTCTCTCAGAAGTGACCAAAGGTTCTTCTGTTTGCTTCTGAATTCATTGCAACCAGCATGTCCAGGTGAGCTTTTCTTTTCCTACACACATACCTCCACAACAAAGGCAATAGAAATTCGTGCTTTCTACCTGTCCCGACCCCTGCTCTGCTGCAGCCTTGTCCCACATGGGGTTTTGCAGATAGCTCTGCTCCAGGGTCTGGGGAAGGAGAGAGGCTGGGCAGGGCTGTCTTTTCCCCAAAACTAGCCCTTGGACCAGCAGGAAGATGGAGATGGCCTCACAGCAAAACTCACCTGCAAAGTTGGGGTGACCAGCAGGTGCTGGAAATGGCCAATGAGAGACACTGGGAGTGACAAACACCCTGAGCCACCTTCCCTGTGTGTCTACACCAGCAAGGGCACAGACTGGCCTCCTCCTCTATCCTGCACCTGCATGTCTTCCATGCTTCCACAAGACCTGCCTCTGCACCACAAACCTTCGATGTGAGTTCTTGCCCTGCATGGTCACATACTACAAGCTATACACTGGTATTTTTCTCTGCTGGGCACTTTCCAGCCCAGCACAGCTCCCCCTAAACTCTCCCCACTTCGCCTGACCTCTCTGCACCTCCCCTGCCCTCTGCCCAGTGCAGCCCAGTCTGGCATGACCCCACAGCAGTGCCCACCACAGGGTGCGGCAGAGCTCTGGGCACTCACCCCACAGCCCCAGACCCTCTGAAGGGCACAGCAGCTCCTTGGGAGTGGAGAGGGGTGAGCCCCAGGGGTGGGGGGCATCTGTGGCACAAGGCCTGAGGAGATCCCCTTGTATGATGGAAATGCTGCAATGGAGGCCAGCTCTGTCACACAAGTGCCCACTGCCTGTCCTTGTCTGCAGTCACAGGCCTGCCACACAGCAGGACTCGAACCATGCTTGAAGAGCACTCAGGCCTTCCACCAACCCAAGGGTTCAGAAGGAAAGCATGGAAGTGGGAAGAGAGCAGCTGGGGAAAGACCAAGCGCTGGTGCTCCCTGGCAGTGCTGCTGTGCCAGGACTCTTTTCTTCTTCCCCTCTGCACACAGGCACTGCTCCCTGCAGCTGCAGAGAAGGTCTTGGAGGAAGGATCTCAGAAAAACAAGTCACTGCAGGGCCCTTTATTTTGTTTAAACACACAGAGGGTATGGCTCCTCATTTGCACAGCCTCCAGGTCACAGAAAGCCTGGATATATTGTGAATTAGAAACCAGAGGAATAAAGACATTTCTTAGTGGAAAGCATTCAGATAAGTAAAATAAAACAAAACAAACAAACAAACAAAAAATAACAATCCAAAAGTATTAAAGAAGCCATCAAACCCAAAATATTCATGAAAGAAATACCAGAATAGGCTGACCCTGTAATGAGATATATTATGAGACCTATGCAAAAGACAACAGGCACTTTATTCCTTATGGAAAGTATCCAGTGATTACTTTCCTCAGGGCATCTTTGATCTCATGGTTTCTCATGCTGTAGATGAGGGGGTTCAAGGCTGGAGGCACCACTGAGTACAGAACTGCCACCAGCAGGTCCAGGGATGGGGAGGAGATGGAGGGGGGCTTCAGGTAGGCAAACATGCCAGTGCTTACAAACAAGGAGACCACAGTGAGGTGAGGGAGGCAGGTGGAAAAGGCTTTGTGCTGTCCCTGCTCAGAGGGGATCCTCAGCACAGCCCTGAAGATCTGCCCATAGGAAAGCACAATGAAAACAAAACACCCAAATACAAAAGAGACACTAACTACAAGTACCCCAACTTCCCTGAGGTAGGCATCTGAGCAGGCGAGCTTGAGGATCTGCGGGATTTCACAGAAGAACTGGTCCACAGCATTGCCTTGGCAGAGGGGCACTGAAAATGTATTGGCAGTGTGCAGCACAGCATAGAGAAACCCACTGCCCCAGGCAGCTGCTGCCATGTGGGCACAAGCTCTGCTGCCCAGGAGGGTCCCGTAGTGTAGGGGTTTGCAGATGGCAACGTAGCGGTCATAGGCCATGACAGTGAGAAGAAAATACTCTGCTGACATCAAAAAGACAAACAGAAAGACCTGTGCAGCACATCCTGCATAGGAGATGGCTCTAGTGTCCCAGAGGGAGTTGGCCATGGCTTTGGGGACAGTGGTGGAGATGGAGCCCAGGTCAAAAAGGGAGAGGTTGAGGAGGAAGAAGTACATGGGATTGTGGAGCCGGTTGTCACAGGCTACGGTGGTGATGATGAGGCCGTTGGCCAGGAGGGCAGCCAGGTAGATGCCCAGGAAGAGCCAGAAGTGCAAGAGCTGCAGCTCCCGCGTGTCTGCAAATGCCAGGAGGAGGAATTCGGTGATGGAGCTGACGTTGGACATCTGTTGCCTCTGGGTGTGAAGCACTGAACAGGGAGGCAAGGACAGTGACAAGTTAGGGCATTATTCTCTGACCAAAATCAAATCCATTTCTCATAATACATGTTCACCGCAGTTTTTCCATTTCAATGAGATCTCTGTTCAGCTCTGTGGATGGAGCTCTGGCTGGTGCTGGCTGCGTGTCTCGTGAGGAGCAGGACCTCTGCCCATTGGCTGCCAAGGAGTCAGCCCTGGTTTGCAGCAGTGGGTTTCTGGGAATCATGTCTGTTGGGGGGGGTCAGTCCTGGTGTTTGAATTGGTCAGATGAAACTGCTCCTAACGTAAAAGTGTTTCTCTACATCTGCACTCCCAGTGCTAAGAAACCACAATCAAAACAGTGTTTGAGTGAAAGGTGGGGGGTTAGAGCTCTCCACTATCTCACCTGGTAATTTTCTTGGATTTCAGAAACCCTCATCATTTGTGCTTCACTCGGAGAAAACAAAGTGTGTCCTGTGAGGCAAGAGGATTGCCTGTGGCTTAGTGCAGAGGGAGGGGAGCAGGTCTGTCACTCTGTCTTGTTGCCAGCTACACTGAGCTCTCACCTTTCTGAGGTGGAATGTAATCACACCCCTGTGTTAACCTGAAAATACTCCAGGCACTACTGAGAGCAGAGTCACCCACTGTCCAACACCAAGTGACTCCCCCTTTCTCAAGGTCTCTGCACCCCACTTCTTGCCAAGGACACACATGGTTCATTTCACAAACCCAGCAGCATTTCCTCAGTCATGGTGCCTCTGTGCTTTTCCATGCGGCATTCAGGAACACCAAGATGCTATGGGACAGACCTGCATCCTGGAGGGCAGCTCACAGCTTGAAAGGACACCCCAAGAAAATAGCCAAGTGTCCTGATGATGGTATCTCAGGAAGGGAGAGTCAGCTCATTTCCTGGGGAATGATACAGGCTGCATTGCCCACAGCCCCACAGCTTGGAGGAGAGCTTGGACACCTGTAACCTTGTTCCCATGGACACAGCTGCATGGGAGGACCCACAAGTTCAGTGTGTGACTCTGCAGCTGAAACTCCCACCCCAGAGAAACAGACAGCAAGAATAAGATAACAGTAGCAATAACACAGACTAGTGGAGGAGCAAGGAAAAATGCACTGATCGACTGCCTCAGAGAGCCAAGGGCAGAGGCAGCTGAAGTCTCAGGAAAGAGTTACCCTTACCCAGCTGTACGTGCCACCTCCCAGACACCAACAACAGCCAGGCAGTTGTTCTCAGTCCCTGTGCTCTACTTCAGGAGGCTCCTGTCAGAAGTACTGGTCTCTCAGCGTTACAGCTCAGGAGTCTCAGTGTGCTGTTTAAGTATGACAACAGTTGTTTGATTTCCCCTGAAAATTCCCCAAGAGTAGGAAACAGAAAACACAAACTCAGGAACGCTCCTGATGTTTATAGCAATCCTTGCTTTCACCTTGCCCTTGAAAAGTGCCCTTGGAAATATCTTGGGGGTGATCTGGAGATGTGAGCAGCCCTGATCCACAAAGCACCCTCTTAGCAGCAAAAAGACCCTGCCCTCCTGCAAGTTTATTTTCCACCCACAGCTTCTCCCCACTCTGCTCTTTGAGCTCCCCAGCCAGGCTGAGTACTTACCCCGACCAGCGGCAGAGTCCCTGCCCCAGCACACAGCCCCCTGGCCGCAAGGACCCTGCTCAGAAGGACAGCCCTGGGCACCCCTGGCTGCACACCCACCTTCACACTCTGCAGCCATCCCCGGGTGAAGGCAGCTGACATGCCCTGTCCCTCTGAGGGTGCAGCAGGGAAGCTGTGCTCCAAAGCACGGCCTTTTTCTCTACACTGCACAAACTGTGAGAGTCCTCCTGACAGATCCTATAGGCTGTGGGATGTGCCAGCTTTAGGAGGTCATTCCAGGAACCACAGCTGCATTGCCCTGCAGCAAGACACTTACCCTGTTAAGGGCTGTGAAGATTTTCCTCCAAGTCAGCTCTTCTCTGTCCTCCCACCCCAGACTGCCTTTAACTTCTCTCTCTGCCTCACTTCTCTCCCCTTGGTGCCTGCAGGCAGTGCCCTCAGCCCTGCTGCGCTTTGCAGAGGAGCTGCTCCTGGGCAGAGCTGTCTCTCTGCAGTGCTGCCTGCTTGCCATGAGCTCCCTCCAGCCCAGGAGCCCAGCCCAGCTCAGCAGCAGAGGACCAGCCCAAGGCAGCACTTTCTCTGCCCCCTCTGGGCTCCCTCCAGGTGTCCCTCGTGCTCACGGGGAACCTGCTGGGAAACAGGCTGAAGCAAACACTTGTGTTGCCTTCCTCAGTTAAGGAGAATCACTTATTTCCTGAAATAAAATTCTCCTCTCAGAGACAAAGTTACATCTACATGCCACTTTTTTTGGTCTTATTCTTAGACAGGATACCCAGAGAGAGGCAGGCAGGGATCTCCTTTACCCCTGCTGAGGGAAGGGATCCATGGGTCAATGGAGGCATCTCATCCTGCATTTCTACTGATGGCATTTGAAGGAGGCTCAGCTCCCTCCCATGCACACCACAAAGCCACAGGAGGTGGGATTCCTCTTGCCTCACTTCATGTGTGAGCAAAATGGACACCTGCAGGGGAGCTCCTTGTCTCAGCTCCCATCTGAATTAATGGAGAGGAAAGGCAGGAGTCAGGTGTTCAGATGCAAATCCCTGGTGCCATTTGAACTGCCAGAGGTGGTCCAAGATACATGTAGGTAACAGCAAACTGTAACGCAGAAGTTCATAGAGACAGGGCAACATCTTGGGATTGATGTATGAGCCTGGTGGGAAATTGCTTTGGCCAAGTGACATGGCAGCTTATGCCCAACTAAAGGCCAAAAGAACCTTTTCCTACTCCTTATCTGCATGGCACGTTATACAGGTATTCATATGAATGATTGCAATTATGTACCATAGTGTACAAAACAGTACTTAGCAACAACTGAAAACATCAGTGTTACCAATATCCTTCGCATACTGAACTCAAAACATAGCACTGTACCAGCTACTAGGAAGACAATTAACTCTATCCCAGCTGAAACCAGGACAGTATCCACCACTTATTCTATACCATTGACATCACGCTCAGTTCCCATAGCTTTAGTTACATCCCAGTCAATCATCATCACCTTTTCTGTCCCTTTGAGAAATATGAACAATGAGATATATGTGAGAATATATGTATACACACGCAGAGATATCATTCCTTTAGTTTATGGGTCGTGTTCATAAAATGTTGAGTTCATTTAGTTCCCGACTCTGGGCTCCATCTGTCATAACACTCTTTCTGGGCAGGAGGGATGGTGCAAAGTCCTCTCAGTCGGCAGGGCAGGATTGTGCTTCAGTGTGGTGTGGCGAGCAGGTGACATTGGAGGCAGCAGGAGGATGGTGTGCACCGTTGGATTGTTGCACGCTGGAGTCAGTTCTGGTTCCACCTCTACTGCGCTTTGCTCAGTTTTATCACAGTTCTTTCTTGCTTGATCTAAGTGATTCTTACTATAGTACTATGGATATAGCATATAACAATTATAGTAATGGTAACATACAGTAGCAGGGTTATATAGCAACTAAAGTCATACAGTTTAATTCTGGCTATTTTCACCTAAAACCAAATCCCCTTGAGGCACACATCGGACTTCTCCATCTTTTCGCATCACCCACCAAGTGCACCCAGGCCCTTGAGCAAAAGCAATCCCACGAATGGGTTTACCTTTGCCTGAGGCAGGAGTAACCCAGACTGTTTTCCCTAACATGTTTTTCATGTGCACTACAGGGACTTTATCCCCTTCTATAGTATGTAGAAGTTCTGATTGGGCAGGGCCACTCCGATTGGCAGATCCTCTGGTGTTGACTAACCAGGTGGCTTTGGCTAAATGTGTATCCCAATGTTTGAAAGTTCCACCCCCCATTGCTCTCAATGTAGTCTTTAACAGTCCATTGTATCGCTCAATTTTCCCAGAGGCTGGTGCATGATAGGGGAGATGATCCGCCCACTCAATGCCGTGCTCTTTGGCCCAGGTGTCTATGAGGTTGTTTTGGAAATGAGTCCCGTTGTCTGACTCAATTCTTTCTGGAGTGCCATGTCGCCACAAGACCTGCTTCTCAAGGCCCAGGATAGTGTTCCGGGCAGTGGCATGGGGTACAGAATATGTTTCCAGCCATCCGGTGGTTGCTTCCACCATTGTAAGCACATAGGGCTTGCCTTGGCGAGTTTGTGGGAGCGTGATATAGTCAATCTGCCAGGCTTCCCCAAATTTATATTTCAGCCATCGCCCTCCATACCACAGGGGCTTTAACCGCTTGACTTGCTTAATTGCAGCACATGTTTCACAGTCATGGATAACCTGTGCGATAGTGTCCATAGTCAAGTCCATCCCTCGATCACGAGCCCATCTATATGTTGCATCTCTTCCCTGATGGCCTGAAGTATCATGGGCCCACCGAGCCATAAATAGCTCACCCTTATGTTGCCAGTCCAGGTCCACCTGAGCCACTTCAGTCTTGGCAGCCTGATCCACCTGTTGGTTGTTTCGATGTTCTTCAGTGGCCCGACCCTTGGGTATGTGAGCATCTACATGACGTACTTTTACAACCAGATTCTCTAGCCGGGACGCAATATCTTGCCACGGTGTGGCAGCCCAAATGGGTTTACCTCTGTGCTGCCAGTTGCTCTGCTTCCATTGCTGTAACCACCCGCACAGGGCATTTACCACCATCCATGAGTCAGTATAGAGATAGAGCACTGGCCACTTTTCTCTTTCAGCAATATCTAATGCTAGCTGGATGGCTTTCACCTCTGCAAACTGACTCGATTCACCTTCTCCTTCACACTTGACAGCAGTTGCCTCCAGAGGCTGATGGCTTGTGTCCCTCTTCCAATTGCCTTGTCAATGCCACCTTCCCTGGCAAGCAATCCCAGCTGCTTGGCTTCCCTACCTTCTAGTGCCAAGCTATTAGCCCCATTGTCCCAGCATCGGAGGAACCAGGTGATAGTATGCTCACCTATACGGCGGCCAAAATCTTTTCACATATCCTGCAGCTCACTCAAGGATAGGGACCGGATTATTACCTCTGGTTCTGCCTCTTCCTCCTGTTCCCTGATGGCCGTGGTTCACCTCATCCTTCGCTAAACGAACTGATTTTTTTGTATATTTCTTTTTCTGTACGGGGGCAACTGATATTGGTGCAGGTTGTTCCGCTGGTTCAGTTGCAGTATCGCTCGCCGGGTTTTGGATAACCACAGTGTCTGTCGCCGAGGTTTGGGTAGCAGCAGTGCTCGTCGCCAGGGCTGGAGGGGTCACAGTGCCTGTTGCCAAGGTTTGGGTAGCTGCTGTGCTCGTTGCCGGGGCTGGAGGGGCTGCAGTGCCTGTTGTTGAGGTTTGGGTAGCCCGAGTTCTCGTCGCCGGGGCTGGAGGGGTCACGGTGCCTGTCGCCAAGGTCTGGGTGTCTGCAATGCTCATTGCTGGGGCTGGAGGGGCCGCAGCACCCATTGCGGAGGTTTGAGTGGCCGCGGTGCTCATCGTTTTGTTGTTAGGTCCAGAGACCTTCTCTTCCCCTTGAGGGTACTGAGTGGTGTCGAACAGGGCTCGATAGGCATGGGCCAGGCCCCAGCACATTGCAGTGATTTGTATCTCTCTGGAGCTGCCGGGGTGACAGCATACCTTTTCCAAATATTTTACTAGTTCTTCTGGATTCTGCACTTGTTCAGGGGTGAATTTCCAAAACACTGGAGGTGCCCACTTTTTTAGGTACTTGCCCATACTACCCCACACACCCTGCCACTCATAATTATCCAGCCTCGGGGCAGATCTCTGGGTGATCTTTTTAAATAGTTGTTTAACCTTAATCAAGAGCTGAACCACATTGAGGAGCATGCTAATTCCTAGCAGTAGGTCTAGGATCGTGCTGGTCCCAACATCCCAAGAGTATTCAAATTTTTCAAAATTCTCAAACACCATTGTAACAGGACTGAAGGAGAAAGGAGAGGGGAAGAAAGGTACCCCACCCATAGACTGGTTTTCCAAGGAGGAAAGGTAAATGGTATAATTATTATGTTTCCCACAGATGGTTTCCGCAGTATAAAGGTGACAATGCTGAGTGCGAATACCAGATTAATCCCACAACCGATGACTTTATCATACCATAAACCAGTGTTATACCATACATCAAAGTGAAAACCTTAATCCACCTCCCACAGATGATAAGCAGCAGAAGAGGAACTACATACAGCAAGCGAGGTGATACATAACAGAGCTTTAAAAACCAGAGCAGCGACTCTAAGAACACATAAATCAACATAATGACCAGCGAATATTAGACCAATATAATGAATGCTTATAACAAATTTGTTTTAACAAGCTCTGGTCAGGTTTGTCGTTATCTCAATCCTTCGTGCCCCACATTGGGCACCAAAATGGACTGTCGTGGTTTAACCCCAGCCAGCAACTAAGCACCATGCAGCCGCTCAGTCACCTCCCCCCCACCCCAGTGGGATGGGGGAGAAAAATCAGGAAAAAAAGAAGCAAAACCCACGGGTCAAGATAAGAATGGTTTAATAGAACAGAAAAGAAGAACTAATAATGATAGTGATAACACTAATAAAATGACAACAGTAGTAAAAAAAGGATTGGAATGTACAAATGATGCGCAGGGCAATTGCTCACCACCCGCCGACCAACACCCAGCTAGTCCCCGAGCGGCGATTCCCCGCCCCCCCTTCCCAGTTCCTAAACTAGATGGGACGTCACATGGCATGGAATACACCGTTGGCCAGTTTGGGTCAGGTGCCCTGGTTGTGTCCTGTGCCAGCTTCTTGTGCCCCTCCAGCTTTCTCGCTGGCTGGGCATGAGAAGCTGAAAAATCCTTGACTCTAGTCTAAACACTCCTGAGCAACAACTGAAAACATCAGCATTATCAAGGTTCTTTGCATACTGAACTCAAAACATAGCACTGTACCAGCTACTAGGAAGACAGTTAACTCTATCCCAGCTGAAACCAGGACATGTCCACATTACCTCCATTGAAACCTGCTTCCTACAGAGGATAACCTTAGACCAACAGAAAACTCATACTGTGTTTAGTCACATGTCCCAAGACCTCCCAAAATTTTCCCTGTCCTGGAATTTGTTTGTTTGTTTGTCCGTCCATATTCACTTTTTTGTGCACAGCGTGTCACACACTGAAGTCACGAGCTCCCTTGACTCGCAGAGGGAAGCAAAGAGACGAAGGGAATGAAATGCTCCCTTTTGAATAGCCAAATCTGAACTAACCCCAACATTTCTGGGTTACAGGCACATCTTCAAGCATACTCTGCATCATTGTCCTGGTTTCAGCTGGGATAGAGTTGTCTTTCTAGTAGCTGAGCAATTGCATTGTGCATCACTTGTATACTCCCGTCATTCTATTAGCAGTAATGTCACTGTATTAGTGTTATCAACATCATTATTAGTTTCTCCTTTTCTGTTTCATTACACTGTTCTTATCACAACCTATGAGTTCTACTTTTTTTCCCCGATTCTCTCCCCATCCCACTGGGTGGGGACTGGGAAGCGAGTGAGCGGCTGCATGGTGCTTGGTTGCTGGCTAGGGTTAAACCACGACACCATACCATGGACATAAGATTGACTTAGCCTTACTAGGACCTGTGACATGCTGCTGCTGTTTGTTTTCCCAAGATCTTCCTTTCTCCCAGCTGAACAAGCCCAGCTCTTTTAACTTCTTCTCATAGGACAAGCGCTCCAGCCCTGATCACCTTAGTGGCCCTCCTCTGACCTGGATCCAGTCTGACCATGTCTCTTTGGCATTGCAGAGGAGTGAAAACCTAGGGGAGTATTCTGGGTATGATGTAAAATGTTCCGAGGAGAGGCATATTTACTCCCACTGGTTGTGCTCCTGCTCATGCAGCCCTTGATGTTGTTGGTCTTCTTTACTGCTGGCTCCTGTTTTGCCAGATGAAACACAAGGACCTCCAGAGCCTTTCTCGCAGAGCTGCTACTCAGCCATGCGGCCCCTGGCCTCTGTCGTTGCAGGGGCTTAGTCCACTTTGGGGGCAGGACTTTGGATTTGTCCTTACTGGATATCATGTGGTTCTCTTTTGTCCATCCCTCCAGCCTGTCTGTGTCCTTTGGGATGGCAGCCTGCCTCCTGTTGCCTCTTCTCCTTTGCTCCATCTCGTGGGCCTCCTCTCCTCAACTGTTGCCTTCTGCTGCCTCCTCTTGCCTCCACTTCCTCATGCTCCTCTTGTCTCCTCTTGCTTCCTCCTCCTCCTTTCACTGCCTTCTCTTGACCCTTGGTGTGTCCTCCTCCTCTTCCTCCTCCTCCTTCTCCTTCCCCTCTTCCTCTTTTCTCCTCTTGCCTCCTGTTGGTACTTGTATCATCCTCGGCCTCTTCCTCCTCCTGCCCTCCTTGCTGTCCTCAAGATGGTGTAATCTACAAAAGCTATGAAAAAGAACTCTCTCATCTCAACTGGGTCATTAAAAGCCCATTAAAGAGGGCAGGTGGCAGGACAGGCCCCTGCAGGACCCTACTAGCTAGATGCGTCCAGGCAGAGTACGACACATTGACCACAACCCTCTGAGACCAACGGTCCAGCTCGGTTTTTTACCCATCTACTTTGCCATCCATGCCAACCATAATATCCTACCTTGGACACAAGAATATTGTGGGGGATGATGAGGAATGCCTTGCTGACTTCCAGGTAAAAGACCATCGCTGGTCTCCCCGTATCAGATTTCCCATGCTCCTTCACTCTTCAGAGCTGCTTCTCATGGCACCACTTGTCTCAGTCTCCTGAGTGTGCCCAAGTCTTCTCCTCTGGAGTCCCAGGTCTGTGCTCTGTGGCTGGCCTTACTCACTGCCCTTTGGTGTCTGATCCCCTACTAATTCATGGCCATGACAGCCAAGGCTTACACTGATTATCATCACATCCCTAACCAGCTGTTCCTTGTTGGCCAGGATCAGGTCCAGGTGAGAATCACCCTTGGTGGCCCACCTGGCAGCTGTCTGAAGAAGTTGTCCCAATAGCCAACTTCAGGCTGTTGGCACCCTGTTGCTTTGCCTTGCCAGGGAATGCCAGGGCACTTTGTGGAATGATTGCTGGAGGTGACTTACCGATATGACACACACCCCCCACCCCACCCCCTCAAGGGAAGGTGAACCCCAGGGTGGAATACAGTGGACACATAAAGAATCGGTTCCATGATAGTTCCCTAAGCAACATAACCTGCAACTTTAGATGTCAGCAACACCAGGGGAACTTGGTGTGCTGACTCTGAAAAGTAACACGGAGGGTGAAGTGGAGTGGAGACACCACAGCCAGGCTCTGTGATCACAGGGATAGGGAACTGGAACAATAGGAACAAGAACAGTTGGTCCCTGCATTGAATCCACTGAAGCAAGGAAGTAAAATAATGGGGGTTCTGTCGACCTAATGCCCTACTTATGAATTGTATCACACGTGCCCAGTTCTGGGCTACGGACATGTAACACCATGTCCTTTGGGTGAACTTTGCTCATTATAACATCATTATAATACCAAAACACTCCTCCATCCCCAAAGTTACCCACCTCTAAGGTGCAACCATGCCCCCACCCCCCGGGAGCATGCGCTTTGAATTTTTTCTAGCATATAACTTTAAAAGCAAAGCGAGAGAACTTCATACCCAAGTAAAAGTATGTATGACTGAAGTCACTCAAGCTCCACCTAAAAGGAAAAATAGGATAAAAAGACCCCAAAAGAGGAAGACTATTAGGGAGGACACCATCAAAGACAAGTCAGGAGGACGTCACTGACTTCTGGGACCAGTTGACAGGCTAAGCCTCTCTTGCCCCCCCAGGGACACCTATTGGGTGAGATTTGAACACTTGGCTGTCCCAAGTGCTTCCCCAGGAAACTTAGAAAGCTCTCTCTATAGAGTCGTTTTCTTTTCTGATCTTGCGCGCTGTATTAATCATAATCGCAATATTTGCATGTGCTTTGCAGACAGTGTATTTATCACCAGCAATCCAAAAGAACCTGTACTGTTGCTTTAATAAACTGCGCTGCTCATTAATCTAGCTGTGATAATTTCTTAACGCAACCAAACTCCCTGAGTCTGGTAATTCCCGTGCGTTGAACGTGGCTAAGCTGAGAGAGCAGTGTGCTGTAAGCGCATCCGGCATTGTGACAGTAATGTGACCGGACTTATCGCGCAGAATTGGACGTTACTCAGAAACTAAACTTGGCCATCCCCAGCCCCTCTGACATCTGAGGATAAGCTGGAACACAACAGGGGGTATTTTCTGCCAAATTCCTTTACCCTTTAACACAACATGTACTTACCCTTAAACTGAGCAGCTGCCCTGACTTAGGTTAGGCATTGCAGGGATGTCTATGAGAGTCCTGCCATAACTGTCAATGGAGATCTGGTAAATACAGCTGATGGAGAAGAGAGAGAGACTTAGCTCTCCTGATGGCAATGACTCCATTTGCTCAGAGGAATACCTCTATCGGCTACCCTGGCCATAATGAGCAGGAACAGGCTTCGTTGTTCTAAATGTGAGCATCTGCTGTCACTTCAGCTGGCCAAAAGAAATGCCCCACCAGCCTCCAAAAGGATGATCGCAAACACTGCCCTGTCCCTCTGAATTGCTCCATCAGAGCTTACAGTGACTTGCACATGTCTTGGACCACTCCTGGCACCTCAAATGTCACCTGTGGTTTGCATGGGTATGGGAGGTACAGGAGATTCCTCCCATGACTGTCTGGGTGCCCTGTCTCCTAGTGGGACAAAAAGAGGTGATTCTTGGACCTAACTCTGAGTCGCGGTTTAACGGCAGCCAGCAACTAAGCACCCCACAGCCGCTCACTCTCTTCCCAGTCCCCACCCAGTGGGATGGGGAAGGGAATTGAGAAAGAAACTAAAACTCGTGGGTTGAGATAGGAACAGTTTAATAGAACAGAAAAGGAGAAACTAATAATGATAAGGGTAACGCTAATAAAATGACAATAGTAATAATCAAAGGCTTGGAATATGCAAGTGATGCACAATGCAATTGCTCGCCACCTACCAATCGACACCCCGTTCGTCCCTGAGTGGCCATCCCCCCAACCTCACTCCCCCCCAGTTTATATACTACACGTGACGTCACATGGTATGGAATACACCGTTGGCCAGTTTGGGTCAGGTGCCCTTGCTGTGTCCGCTCCCGATTTCTTACGCCCCTCCAGCCTTCTTGCTGGCTGGGCATCAGAAGCTGAAAAATCCTTGACTTTAGACTAAACACTACTTAGCAACAACTGAAAACTTCAGTGTGTTATCAGCATTCTTCTCATACCTAACTCAAAAACATAGCACTATACCAGCTACTAGGAAGACAATTAACTCTATCCCAGCTGAAACCAGGACACTGCCTCTGATAGGGGAAATAACACTGCTGGAAAGAAGTGTGTCTCCCCAGCTGAGGGAGGGAACATCAGTGTTTGCTTCAGCCTGTTTCCCAGCAGGTTCCCCTGGAGCCCCAGGGACACCAGGAGGCAGCCCAGAGGGGGCAGAGAAAGTGCTGCCTTGGGCTGGTCCTCTGCTGCTGAGCTGGGCTGGGCTCCTGGGCTGGAGGGAGCTCATGGCAAGCAGGCAGCACTGCAGAGAGACAGCTCTGCCCAGGAGCAGCTCCTCTGCAAAGCGCAGCAGGGCTGAGGGCACTGCCTGCAGGCACCGAGAGCAGACAAGAGAAGTGACAGAGAGGTTGAAGGCAGTCTGAGGTGGGAGGACAGGTGAGAGCTCACTGTGGGAGAAATCTTCACAGCCCTTGACAGGGTAAGTCTCAGGCTGCAGGGCAATGCCGATGAGTTCTTGGAAGTGTCTCCTAGACATGGCACGTGCCAGGGCTGATGGGACCTGTCAGGATGGGTCTCCTTGCTTTTCTCTGGTGTGGAGGAGGAGGACATGCTCCAGAGCAGGGCTTCCCTGCTTCACCCTCAGAGGGACATTGCAAGACAGCTTCCTTCTGCCAGCAATGGCTACAGCGATGTGAAGGTGGGTGTGCACCCAGGGGCGCCCATGGCTGTCCTTCCAAGCAGGTGCCCTGCAGCCCAGGGTGATGTGTGCTGGGGCAGGGACTCTGCTGTCTGCCGGTGTCAGCTCTCAGCCTGCCCAGGGAGCTCCCCATGACCATGCAGGGAGAAGCTGTGGGTGGAAGGCATGACCCCCAGCAGGCTAGGGCAGGGCAGAGCAGGGCACAGTCCTTCTGCTCTCAAGAAAGTGTTGCATGGGTCAGGGCTTCTCACAGCTTCAGCTCTACCTCATGACATTGTTAAGGGAGGGGGTTTCTCAAGAAGCACATCAGCTCAGCAACAACTTCCCCTATCCAGCCATATCAGGTTCTCTGTGATCTGGTCTTTAGCCCCTGCACAAGCAGAGATGCCCCTTGGCAGTACCCTGCCCCTGCGAGGTGTTTGCAGGCAGAGGTGAACACACCGCAAGTGGGATGGGGTTTGTGAGCACTGACAGGGAGTTGTGCTGGCGACAGGGCTCCTGGCAGAACAGCCTCAAGCAGCAGAGACACAGGCAGGCAGTGAGAGGGAGCTGCTGCCAGAAACGCTGGGGAGGTGGATGTGGGCACCTCCCTGCCGTCCCAGGGGCGCAGACACCTTCCCCTGTGCAACTCCTCCCTGGTCTCCTTTCCCAGCCTAAGCAGAGCCTCTGCCCTCCAACTCCTGAGGTCTGAGGCATGCATTGCCCCTGCAGCAGCCAGAGCCCAGAAAAGGACAAATCCCTCTGTCTATCTTTGTGTGTCCCTCCTCCCTTGGCAGGAGATTGTGGCCTTCCACTGTCATCCACTCCTGCCTGTGCTGCCCTGGTTCTCACTGTTGGATTTGCTGAGTCAGTGTGGAAGGTGGGGGTCGGGGTGGCAGGTTCCTCTCCTGTTCAGAAGCCGACCCTTTGGGTCCTGCTTTGCAGACGTGTCTATGGTAGCAAAGTGCCCAAATCTCCGGGCAGCTTCAGGACATTCAGCTATTTCCTTGGGGTGTCCTGCTGCGCTGCAGGGTGCCCTCCAGAAGGGCACAGCTCTCCCATAGTATCCCATAATGCTAGGATCCCCATGGAGAAGACACCTCGGTGCTAAGGCTGTGGAAATGCTGCTGGGCAGCTGTATGTGGGCAGCTGCAATGGTCCCTCTGTGTCCCAGTCTGAGAGGGGAGAGATGAGGTCCTCCTCAAGTACCCTGAGAAAAGCCAAGGAGTCTGGCATCTGCTCTTTGAACCTGGGTTCCTCTGCTCTCAGCAGCATCCAGTTTCTTTTTAGGGGAACACCTGAGTGGGACCCTCCTCCAGCTCCAGGCTGCCAGCACAGGGCAGCTGAGACCCGGACTGATAGGCAGAGCAGCTCTCCTCACTCTGCACTAGGAGACTGTCCCTTTGCCTCTCAGGATCCACAAGATTTCACTCGGAGTGCATTAGAAATGTCAGGGATTTCAGTCATCCAAAGCCACTCCTAAATGTGGCAAGTGCAACTAGAACGAAATGAACAAAACAGAATCCCCTCAGCTCTGTTCTGCAGTTGGGCAATTTGAGAACTGCAATGCTGAAAAGCTCTTTGATACATCATGAGTGCATTCAGTTTGAGATCAGCCTGTGTTCCTAGTTCCCTCTCACTGCAGAGAAAGAAGGGCTGCTCAAGAGCCCACTACAGAGTCCCTGCTCCCCATTGCCCCCTCAGCCAGCAAAACCCGGAGCTCAAGTAAGGGAGCTGCAGAGAATTCTTCCTAAAATGAGGGAGTCTGAATGTGGGGTTGCAATGAGACATGCAATATGTTTTGCTCAGAGAAGTCTGGCCTAACTCACTAGTGCATTTTGCTCCTCAACAGATAACAATATGCGGAGGAAGCAAATGTCCAACCACAGCTCCATCACCGAGTTCCTCCTCCTGGCATTTGCAGACATGCGGGAGCTGCAGCTCTTGCACTTCTGGCTCTTCCTGGGCATCTACCTGGCTGCCCTCCTGGCCAACGGCCTCATCATCACCGCCATAGCCTGTGACCATCGCCTCCACACCCCCATGAACTTCTTCCTCCTCAACCTCTCCCTCCTTGACCTGGGCTCCATCTCCACCACTGTCCCCAAAGCCATGGCCAGCTCCCTCTGGGACACCAGGGCCATTTCCTTCTTGGGATGTGCTGCCCAGGTCTTCTTTGTATTCTTCTTGTTTGGTGCAGAGTATTCTCTCCTCACTGTCATGGCCTATGACCGCTACGTTGCCATCTGCAAGCCCCTGCACTACGGGACCCTCCTGGGCAGCAGAGCTTGTGTCCACATGGCAGCAGCTGCCTGGGGCAGTGGGTTTCTCCATGCTGTCCTGCACACTGCCAATACTTTTTCAGTACCCCTCTGCCAAGGCAATGCTGTGGACCAGTTCTTCTGTGAAATCCCCCAGATCCTCAAGCTCGCCTGCTCAGATGCCTACCTCAGGGAAGTTGGGGTACTTGCAGTTGGTGTCTGTTTTGGATTTGGGTGTTTTGTTTTCATTGTGCTGTCCTATGTGCAGATCTTCAGGGCTGTGCTGAGGATCCCCTCTGAGCAGGGAAGGTACAAAGCCTTTTCCATGTGCCTCCCTCACCTCGCCGTGGCTTCCTTGTTTATCAGCACTGTCATGTTTGCCTACCTGAAGCCCCCCTCCCTGTCCTCCCCATCCCTGGACCTGCTGGTGGCAGTTCTGTACTCAGTGGTGCCTCCAGCAGTGAATCCCTTCCTCTACAGCATTAGGAACCAGGATCTCCAAGATGCCCTGAAGAAGCTGATTCAATCAGTAATCTTTCAGAAGCAATAAGCTGCCTGTGTCTCTTCACAAGTGATTTCCAATGTATCTGGGGAACCTCCTGTGCTTTGGGTATTTTATCTGTGATAATCATAGTTGCCCAGTGATGTCTGCATCTGCTCCACTTGCCCAGAGGCAGGAATCCAGCCTGTCTGACCCAGAAGTCTTTGCACATGTGTCTGGCATGATGGCACAGCTGGCCTCCCCTGTCACGTCTCTGCAACAAAAGGGGATTTTCTTAGTTCTGGTGTCTGGAGCTTGGTCTCTTCTTCCAAAAGCTGAGGTCAGGAACAGGCTGAAGAAATTGCCCCCCTACAAGTCTGTGCTGCTATGCTGAGGTTCTCTGTGGGCAGAGGGGAGATGGGCATAGGGTGATGATTTAGAGAGTGAGACTGGAGTGAGCTTTCACTGGTGGCCTTGCTAATTGGCCACTTCCAGCACTGGCAACTCAGCACAGGTTTATGGGTGAGTTTTGGTGCACAGCCATTTCCCTCCTCCTGTTGGGCTCACTGCCTGCACTGGGGGAATGGCCAGCCCTGCTCAGCCTCTCTCCTTCTGCAGACCGTGACAGACCCCCGAGCACAGTTGTTGGCAAAACCCCACATGGGATGTGGATAGGGCTGGAGAGGTTCCAGGACCTGGAAGAGGCTATCTCAAGGAAGAGGAACAGAAGGGGGACAGGGCACAAAGGGATATCATGGGGCTCATGCAAGAGAAACTGTTCCTCACACCGAATACACCCTTTGCCATGCTGTGCCTGCACAGTGGGGCTGTGGGAGCACGTGTGAGGCAGCGGGGCTGGCCCAACACAGGACAGGACACTGACAGGGGCCACGGAGCAGCTGCCAGGGGATGACCACCTGGAGTTGGCGGCTGCAAGAAAAGTCAAGAGCAAAGGCAAGAGCTTCAGCTGCTGTGTTAGAGATCAAGGCTGGGCAAGGAAAATGCAGGGCTGCTTCTGAAAGAGCATGGTGATCTAGTAAACAGCAGGCACTAATGGGCCTGAGGGACTCAATACCGCCTTTGCCTGAGTCTTTACTGAAAAGGTCTCCCAGGCCTCTCTGCTCAGGGAAGGGGGTTCAAGGAGGAGGAGAGCACGTATTGGCAGGAACCTCATTGTTATATACCGACAGAGCCAATTTTTATATAACAATATATTTATTGAGAATAGCAAGCAAGCAGCGCTGGGCGGCCGGGGAGTCCACGCTCTACCAATGGCTCGCAACTTTATGTGATAGTTACATTTCTTATATACAGTTCATGCACCCCTTTCTTGTAAGTCTCTGCCTTGTCCTGCTTCCTCTTTCTTCACTCGTGCAGGTTTGTTACTAGGCAGATTCGGTCCATCTTCTCAAAGATGAGTGTCTTTTGATGTAGAATGTCTTTTGATGTGGAGAAGTACAGTCTTGGCAGAATTAATCCCCTTATCTGGTAAATTGTAGCTGTTGTCTTTTCCCTCCTTATCTAGTAAGTTATAGCTGTTGTTCTTTACCCTCCTTAGCTAGTAAGTTATAGCCATTGCCCTTTTCCCGTGACCTTTACGCACTATTGAAGCAAGCCTTGTTATTTACACAAGGCATCTGCTAAATTTCAATATGTCTCTTCCCCCTTCCCGATTGGTATGTAAGCCTTATTGTCTTCTTTTAATTCAACACGAATTACACAATGTCAGGGAACAATTTGGTTCCCTGTCGATTCCACTCATGAAATCCCACAAGGACAAATGGCAGTTTCTGCCCCTGCAGGAGACTCACCCTGGCAATGGCACAGGCTGCGGATGCCTGTCTGGGAGCAGCCCTGTGGGAAAGGTCTTGGTGGGCAGGGAGCTGGACAGGAGGCAGCCGTCTACCCTGGCAGCAAGGGAAGCCACCAGCATCCTGGGCTGTATGACCAGGAGCACAACCAGGAGGTCAAGGGAAAGGAATTCTCTGGAATACTCCATCCAGCTTTCAGATCCCCAGTTCAGGAATGATATTGGCAAGCTGGGGTGGGTTTAGCAAAGGGCCCTCAGGACAGCCAGGGGCTGGAGCGCTTTGCCTGTGAGGAGAAGCTGAGGGATCTGAGGCTAATTTGGCCCAAGATCCCCTCCTGACAGTGAGGTACGGATCAATCCAAGCAAGATTCAATTACTTTAACCTGCAGTGCTGTCCAAAAGGGCCTTGCACAGACATGGAAGAGGCTGAGGATCTCATGGCCTCACTTCCTTACTCCTTTCCTGGTAAGATCTTCCCCCAAGTCTCCCTGGTCCTTGAGACTCCTAGCAACCTCTGTGGTAGCAAAGCTTCACCCATGGGAGAGCAAGATGCAGCTGGGGAACACTAGTGCCAGTTGGACACAGGCAAGTGCATGGGTCCAGAGGGGATGCACCCAAGGGTGCAGGGGAAAATGGCTGGTGTCATTGCAAGGCTGCTGTCCTTTGTCTTTGAAATGTCATGGCAACTGCAGGGAACATAATGATCATTGTTAGAAAGTCCAGCCGGTGGCCAGTTTCTAGAGGTATCCCTCAGAGAGAAGTGCTTGGGGTAATGTTGTCTGACATCTTAAGTGATGGCCTGGACAGTAGGACAGAGTTCACTCTCAGCATGTTTGTGGATGAGACATAACTGAGGGGAACCCTTCATTGAGTAGGGTCAGGGAGCGGAACTAGGTGATGCCCAGAAATATCTCCCACATTTAATTACTCAATAAATGTTTACCTGGAGTTCTCTGGAGTTCTCTGTAAAGACAAAATAAGGAGAGGCTGAAGAAGAGATGGGAAATATGTCAATATAGATATAGTATTTTTTCAGAACAAAATTTTTCCACTCAGCAGTGGTAGTCAAAGCATTTTGATGAACAACTCCATCTTAATATGTTGGCAGATGGAAATTACTGTAGTGGACTCATGTGGTCCTTCCAAATGAAAAAATAAAAAGAAAAAAATAATTATAAGAACTAAGCCAAAATATCTGACACTCTGAAAATGAAGATTGGTTTCAGTTCTTGCCTAGAATAACGTTTCAGTAGGTTTCAGCTCAAGACTGAAAGACCTACGTTCAGGTCTGGATTCATTTGTCCACGTACAGAGACTGTTGCTGTCTGAGCTGCCCCAGGGTTACAGATGTACCTATAAGGTACTTGGAAATGTGACCCAGGGCGCCCTTCTGGAGCATTTAGCTGGTCACCAGGAAATCTCCAGGCTTCTTGGTGGAGACAATCTCTCCATTTATTCCAAAGGGAAGTCTAGACAACTCCATTAGATGTAGACATCTGCGCTGAGGTGTCTGTTGTTGGGTAAGGGCAATCTTGTCCTTTTCTTCACCTAAAAGACAGGGACAATTCATGTGCCCCGGAGGGAATGTGAAGGGAGTGTGTCTTGCTGATTTAGGGAGTCCTTCCAGAAGCACTGGTAACACAAAGATGCTGGCCACGCAGAAACAGAGCGTTTCACTGAAGATGGCCATCCATCTTCTCTGTAACAGTTGAGAGAGCTGAATACCTCAGAGTGTGACTGGCTGTGTGAAAGGGTGAGCAGTGGCAAGGACCGTCCTGGGCAGGGAGTGTGTTAGGGCACTGAACTCCATGTGAGACACAAACCTATTGTATTTAATGTTATAGGCCTGATTCTGATAGAAAGGTGCAGAAAATGTCAAAAAATAACATGAAGCAACAAAGAAATTAAGGAAACAATTTAAAGGGAAGGAAATGTTTTACTTGTGTGGCAGGTTGACCCTGGCTGGATGCCAGGTGCCCACCAAGCTGCTCTATCCCTCCCCCTCCTCAGCTGAATGGAGAGAGAAAAATATGACAAGAGGCTCGTGAGTCAAGAAAAGGAGAGGGAGATCGCTCAGCAATTACCTTCACAGGCAAAACAAGCTTGACTGGAGGAAATCAGTTTAATTTATTACCAATCAAATCAGAGTAGGGTAACAAGGAATAAAACCAAATCTTAAAACACCTTCCCCCCACCCCTCTCTTCCCGGGCTCAAATTCACTCCCAAATTCTTCACCTCCTCCCTCCAAACATCACAGGGGGATGGAGAATGGGGGTTGCGGTCAGTTCATCACACGTTGTCTCTGCCGCTCCTTCCTCCTCACACTCTTCCTCTGCTCCAGCGTGGAGTCCCTCCCACAGGAGACAGTTCTCCATGAACTTCTCCATCATGGGTCTTTTCCAGAAGGTGCAGTCCTTCAGGAACAGAACGCTCCAGTGTGGCTGTAGCACGGGGTCGTAAGTCCTCCTAGCAAATGTGCTCCAGTGTGGCCTCCTCTCCCCACAGGACCTGCCAGGAGCCTGCTCCTGTTCAGGCTTCCCACAGGGGTTGCAGCCTTCTTTGGGTACATCCTGCTGCTCCTGCATGGGGTCCTCCATGGGCTGCAGGTGGATATCTGCTCCACCGTTAACCTCCATGGGCTGCAGGGGGAAAACCTGGCATTCCTCAGGGGTCAGTTTTGGGAATGGCACTTTTTAACATCTTCATCAGTGACATAGACAGTGGGACCAAGGGCACCCTTAGCAAGTTTGCCAACGACACCAAGCTGTGTGGTGCAGTTGTCCCGACCCAATATCGGGGAGGGTTGTTAAATGATCCTGAGAGCGAGATTAAGACACAAACGAGGTCAAATGCTGTACAACCTTACAACTTTTATTTCCTACAACAACCAATAACTGCGATAGAACAGAGTGAGGAAGAAGGGAAAGAGACAGACCTAAGCAAGAGAACGGGAGAGAGATAGCAAGACTAGTTACCACCACCACGAAGCCAGCAACGTCCCGCTGAGTCGGTTCCGATGCTGGTGATGGAGGGTCGGGTTCTTCAGCTGCCAGTCAGATGCCTCTCCTGCTAATCCAGATGTTACAGTCCTTCACGTGTCTTCCAAGTCTGGGTTTTTCCTGCTCGCGAGAGGGGAGTATGCAGTTCTTTTATTGTTCCAGTCCCCACCATTTCTCTGAAAAGTCCACCCATTTCTTCAGAACTCATTATCCTGTGTGCCGCCCCCTGTTCCTCCATGGGCGCATGCCCAGGTGCTGATGGTGGTTTCTCACCTTGCTTGTGGGCAAGCACAGCTCAGCAGGCGCGGATGTGGTGGCTTCTTCAGGGACATCTTGTGCGTACTCCCCTACAACTACAGGATGTCGAGGCAGCAGCAATGTCGAGTCAGCAAATCAACACAGTCTCTTACATCCACCCCGTGGCTCGACATTGCTGTCCTCGTGGTGGCATAGAAAGTAAAGGTATAGAGAGAGAAAGAGGGAAAAGGTGCATGCTACAACGATATAACCAAGTTAACAGATTTCCATAATGCAGCAAAAACAAAAACCAAAGGTCAAGGTAAGACGATTTGGATTCTATGTTACTACAATACTTCTACCTTAGGCAACAACATGGATGACCAACAACATCATAACACTTATCTTACTTATAACATTTCTAAATAGGTTAAACAACAGCATCTAATGACTAACAACACCTATTTAACATACCATAACAATTAATTAACAATTATAAATTTAACTAACTCTACAATACTAAAACATATCTCAGGGTTACAAAAAGTCAATAAAAAACCCACAATGGCCGTTCGCATGGTGGACAGCTACAAGGACAAAAGAGAAGCATTAAAAGAACAACTAAGATAACCGTTATTAAAGCAAAGGCTATATAATAAATTGGAATCAATGCGAACACGTAGTCATACTCCATCATTTTGCCAGCAGTATGCTACAAAATGGTCTCAGTCCTAGTGGTCCACGCAGTTTGCCGGCGTTGGAGTCCGCATGCGCGGCGGGAAAGCTGTTCCTTATTTTGGGCCTAGAGGCTTTTCTACAAATTTCCAGATTAGAACAAATAAACAGTAACCTTATATAACAATGCTTAAACACTATTTTACCTAAACATGTAATAGGATAACAACAATGATAACAATATCTACTGAAATGTGTCCCTGTCCGGGCCTAAGAAGGTGCTCCTGGTCCTCCGGAACGGGGAGGGGGAGAGGGTGGTCGTCCACATGAACAAGTGCAATTACAAGATGGTTTACACAAACCCTTACAAGACCCATACATGCATACCACAAAGAAAAATACAGCGAAGACCAACAAAACAGCTGCCATAAAATGCCAAAGCCACCCAGTACACTTACAAGTCAAACACATACTTATTGCAAAAGCCCACAAAACAACTGCCACAAAGTAAAGTGTAAGTAGGGTCCACATTTTGGCTGATTGCGGAGCTAATAAAAATGGTGGTCTGACTAACCTGAGAAGGGGCATTTACGCAGTTCCACGTGCCCAGCCCAAAGCACATGTGCCTAAACAATTGATACAGTCGCGCGCTTTGATTGGCAAACGACACGAATCTGTTTTACACCGTCAGGCGAAGCAACAGATACAAATTGCATATTCAATACGACATGTTGGATTAATTGAATAAAACAAGGAATAGCACGTGGCACAAACATCAAAGCGACAAATGCACACAACAGGTAAAACAGAAGCTGTTTTACCCATGGTGCTCCAGGTAACCAAGACCATAGATCACCGTCTCAAACATTCCATGTTTGAATGGGGACATGGGCTATTTTCTAATAAAACAGATTCGTTATCCTTACAGGAATCATATGGGATAAAGGGAGGTGGGGGAATTGGCTTCCCTTCACCTTCATAGGTAAATCTCCAACATAACATAATTAGAAATAACATCGTGTCTGCTTCTCTTCTTCTGTGGGTATGTCTGTGTTGCTTGCTTCTTCCTGAAAGTGAAACAAGAACAACTTCGCTTCTCAGGTTAGAAAGAGGGAACAATCCATCTAGTATGAATCTTACCAATTTTTTCACAGGCACCTTTTCCCTCTCTCAAATGCAGGGGGCCACCCTCCAGTGGGTGTCTTTCCAAACGGGCGTGTCACTGTTCGCAGGAGGACACACAGGTTTTACATTCTTCCCTGGTAACTGGCCACCCTCGGGCTTGTGCTTCACAATAGAGGTCTTGGACTCCTGAATGTTTCCATTTTACCTGTAGCCATTCTAACAGGCGTTCCCAATTTTCCACTATCTGGGTGCTTTGTAGGAGAGCTAGCCGGGCTAGCTCATCCACTTTAGCATTCCATTGGCTCACCGGGGCATCATCTGGTTGGTGAGATGCTACCCATGCTACTGCAAATTTCCCTTGTCTGGCAATGGCGAGAATATCTTGCCACTTTTCCTTTTGCCATACAGGTATCCTGTTGACCTCCCACCCGTTTTGTTCTCAGAATGGAAGCCACTCAGTGCAGCCCTTAAACACAGCATAAGAATCAGTATAGATATAGACAGAGGAAGCAGATTGAGCCTCGTGCTGGAAGACGCTCCACCCAGCAATTAGTTCTCCTACTTGTGCACTACCTATCCCTTTGGTAATGATCTGTTCCTTGGTATCTACTGGAAGTGCCACAGCTTGATATTTCCAAATTTTTCCCTCTCGCTTCAACGAGGCATCCGTGAAACAGACATTTTGCAATTGTCCAGAAGACGGAGGAGCTACTTCTATTACAGGTAAAAGCCCGGAGGTGTCTCTGTCTGGGTTTACCTCATCTTGTATATTTAACACTTTTGCGGCTCCTTCTGATACAGAAAAGATTTAGCAGTAGTGTTCTATTTGTGCATACCACTTTCACACAGAGGCTCTCCGGGCCACCCCGTCAGGGGGTGGCGTTCCTACCAAAACTGCTTTGATCACTTTAAATGGACCTCTGAGCACTATAGATTGTTGCCGGATGGTCCGTTCGGCTTCTCTCAGAGCTAAACTAACTACAAATAGACCCTTTTCCCAAGTCGTATACCTTTTTTCTGCATCTTTAAAGCTACGAGAATAAAACCCAATGGGCCAAACAGGCCCCTCTGGACCCTTTTGCCACAAATGGATCGACAGTCCAGTCTTGGCAAATCCTGACTCAGTTTGATCAGTTGGGTGAATGGGACCAAAGGCCTGATAGGCATTCGCTTCAAACACCAACAACTGTAAAGCTTCGTCATGGACCTGAGTCCATTCCCACTGAGCTCTCTTTCACAACAAGTCATACAGGGGTCTAGAAATAATTGAGAAGTCCAGGATGTGTTTCCTCCAAAACACAAGCAACCCTAGTGCATGCTGTAAGTCTTTCTTTGACTCTGGCATCTGGATCTGATCAAGAGAGGAAAGGGTATCCAGTGGGATACACGTCATGCCTCCCTTCCACCAGATTCCTAAAAATTTTACCTCACTTGAAGGAGTCTGGATCTTCTCAGGTGGAGTTGTCACCCCTATACTTTCCAAATGGGTGATGATGTCATTCTGGGTTTCTCTAACTTCTTCTACCTGCCTTCCTCCTATGAGCACATCATCCATATATTGATAGATCTTTACCTCTGCTTTTATGGGAATTGTTTCCAACTCTTGCGCTAGAGCATGGTGAGCCAGCTTGTATCCTTGGGGCAGTCGTGTAAAGGTGTACTGTTGTCCTTCCCAGGTGAAGGCAAAATGGTCCTGGTCCTCAGGTTGTAAAGGGACCGTAAAAAACATATCCTTAACATCGATCGTTGCCATGACAGGGTGGGATTGTTCCTGAATGGCAGCTATCAATTCAGCAATATTTGGTACAGCAGCTGTTAGCGGCAGTTTGGAAGGGGGAAGGGTAGGTGCCACTTGCAATAGACGCACCTCCATGCCGGATGTTTCGGCTAACTGCCTAACCTGAGGGACACCAAAAGACCATGAGTTTCCCTGGGTGTCACGCCACTGTCTACCCTTCAGAACATCTATACCTAAAAGGTTCATCTGGAAAGATCCTACAGCCACCATGGTATTGACCGGGTTTTCCTCCCCTGGCAACCATAGGGTTGCCGGAGTCATGGGCACGGATTGGGTTTTCCCAAAAGCATTTAAGACAATCAGATTTTTAGATGGAGCCGAAATCCCACATCGTTCTGCTTCAGTCCGCCTTAGCACGGTAATTTGTGCCCCAGTATCAACTAAAAAGGTCACCGGTCTTTTCTTTGGTCCTACAGCAATAGTAATCAGTAAATCTCCTTTTGTATTGCAGGTGAGTTGTCTAACAAACATCCACCCTCCGTCTCCCCCCTCACCTTCAGGGAGCGGAGGATCTAGTTTCCCGCCACCTTCTCCTCTTTAGTTAATTTGTCCTCAGGGTTTATCAAGGGTGGGGCACTAGGGGTTGGTTTGGAAACAGCCTTTTGCCCTGACCAGTTCTGCACAAGCTCCTCCAATCTTTGGGTCAAGAGCCCATCCATCAAGTCCCGGGGAATGCCTTTCTGATGCCCTAGTTGCCACAGTCCCTGTCGACTTAGGGGCCTCTGTCTTCCAGGGGCTAATAGCCACCCAATAAGTCGCCGTATGATCTTGTTTTCAGTTCTTTGAGAAGGTCCACTAACAGGGCCGAATATTCTCCCAAAGTCAGTCAACTCCTGAGCTACCTCTCCCCATGTCCACACTTTTCTCCCTGGCCGCCGAAGGTCAGGGGACATCCTCCCCTCCAGAGTGGACCTAGTCCTTTCTCCATTGAGGGTGTTTAGAATTGTCCCTCGCAGTTGGATCCCAGTTGGTCTCAGAGATATACTCATCCTCTCTGGGTCCACAGGCAGCATCATCGGGGAGCCCTGATGGGGCTTGAGCTCCTGGTCATACATCATCTGGATACATGCCGCCTTTTGCACACTTTCCACTAACTGATCCACCGTGCCGGTTATGGCAAGGGGATCTCCCCTTTCCGTGGGGTTCAGCCCTCCAGCCCAGTACGCAACTCTCTGTCAGTGACCATGGGGCCTGGTGATTGCCAGTTGTTATAAACACACCTGGACCCCAATATCCTTCAGCTTCTTTCTCTGACAATAAGATTCCATCTCCTCCCGTCAAAGACACTCTCCACACATACTCTGTCTCAGATACCTTTGCCATCCTTGAAAAATCTTTCCTCACTTTTGCTAATTCAGTTGCTGTATATGGGGCTTCTTTAGTGATTACCTGAGGACGGTCATCACTACTGTCCTCATACACATACCCTGTTTTAATCACTGGACACACGTGGGGGGGCTTTCTAAGGTCTCCTTTGCCCTTTGCAAATCCCCCTGAGGATAGATTTGCTGTGTCCTTTTCTCCGCAGGCGGCGTTTCTACCTCCACCTCTCTCTCCATCTCTTTCGCCAGTTGCTTCTTCAATTCTTTCGTTAAAACCTTAACAAGGTTCCTTTCCTCCTCCAGCAACTGTTTGCTTTCTTGCAATTGTTCCTGCAGACTTCTGATCATATCACTTTGACCAGACTTTTGCTTCCTCTCTTCCATCGCGGCTGCCAGACTCGCTCCCAGCACCGCACAAATTATAGCTTTTCCTTTCCCTTTCTTAACCTTAGCTTCCTTCTGTAAGATTCTTATCCGATCCACCACACTCTGTGGTTGAAACCAGTGCTTTTTCACCCAATCTTGTCCCTGGACTGAGGGGCAAGATCAGTAGTCTTCTAAAAGATCATATAGTTTCTCTATTCCCTCAACCCGTGAGGGCGCAGAATCACAAACACCAACAGTTTCCCGAGCATCCATTTTCTCTAACGCAAATGAGGGGGTCTGCGTTCTGAGAGGGTCTCCCTCTCAGAAGGGCACAGTATCCAGTCACAGATCAACACCACTAGAAGGGGGTAACGTCTTGAGAGGGTCTCACAATAGTTCCGAATTCCCCCCTTCTCACTCTCAAGAGCACAAACTTCAAAGCCACACACTAACTTAAAGGAGGATTACGTCCTGAGAGGGCCACGCGTGAATATACTAGTTCCCCCTTTTCACTCTCAGGAGCCAGACTACACATTAACACAAAAGTTCAACAACAAATTAGTACAGCACTCTCGTCTCTAGGGATCCCACTTCTGACACCAACTAAAATGTCCTGACCCAATATCGGGGAGGGTTGTTAAATGATCCTGAGAGCGAGATTAAGACACAAACGAGGTCAAATGCTGTACAACCTTACAACTTTTATTTCCCACAACAACCAATAACTGCGATAGAACAGAGTGAGGAAGAAGGGAAAGAGACAGACCTAAGCAAGAGAACGGAAGAGAGGTAGCAAGACTAGTTACCACCACCACGAAGCCAGCAACGTCCCGCTGAGTGGGTTCCGACGCCGGTGTTGGAGGGTCGGGTTCTTCAGCTGCCAGTCAGGTGCTTCTCCTTCTAATCCAGATGTTACAGTCCTTCAGGTGTCTTCCAAGTCTGGGTTTTTCGCGTGTGAGCGAGAGGGGAGTATGCAGTTCTTTTATTAGTTCCAGTCCGCACCATTTCTCTGAAAGGTCCACCCATTTCTTCAGAACTCCGTATCCTGTGTGCCACCCCCTGTTCCTCCATGGGCGCATGCCCAGGTGCTGATGGTGGTTTCTCACCTTGCTTGTGGGCAAGCACAGCTCAGCAGGCGCAGATGTGGTGGCTTTCTTCAGGGACATCTTGTGCGTACCCCCCTACAACTACAGGATGTCGAGGAGGCAGCGATGTCAAGTCAGCAAATCAACACAGTCTCTTACACGCCTGTAGGGTCAGCAGGTGTACCCCGGCGCACCAATAAGGGTTCCGGTACAACCCGGGAGTACCGGTGGGTATACCAAAACTACCGCGGTGGGAGTACCGGTAGTAACCCGGATCGCTGGGTAGGGGCGCCAGGCCTACCGCGGAGCATCAGGTAGGGATACCAGGCCTATCCAGGAGGGTCAGGTAGGGAGACTGGGTCTAACCCAGCATGCCTGTAGGGACAGCTGGTGGACTCCGGCGCATCACAAAGGGGTGGGGGAACCGGAACTACCCCGGAACGTCGGGTAGGGATAATGGGCCTACCCCAGAGGGTCAGGTAGGGAGGACGGGTCTTACCCCATGGACTAGTAGGCACAGCAGGTGTACCCTGGCGCACCAGTAGGGGTTCCGGTACTACCCCGGAGTACTGGTGGGGGTACTGGTACTACCCCGGAGCATCAGGTAGGGATACCGGGCCTAACCCGGAGGGTCAGGTAGGAAGGGTGGGTCTAACCCCACGTGCCCATAGGGTCAGCAGGGTAATCCCGGCGCACCAGTAAGGATTCCAGTACAACCCGGGAGTACCGGTGGGTATACCAATACTACCGCAGACTACCAGTGGGAGTTCTGGTACTACCCCAGAACATTGGGTAGGGGTGCCAGGCCTACCGCAAAGCATCAGGTAGGGATACCGGGCCTACCCTGTAGGGTCAGGTAGGGAGGCCGGGTTTAACCCAGCGCGCCCGTAGCGACAGCTGGTGGACTCTGGTGCATCACAAAGTGTTCCGGTACAACCCCAGAGTACTGGTGGGGGAACCGGTTCTACCATGGAACGTCGGGTACGGATAACAGGCCTAACCCAGAGGGTCAGGTGGGAAGGGCGGGTCTAGTCCCGCACACTAGTGGGGACAGCAGGTGTACCCCGGCGCACCAGTATGGGTTCCAATACTACCTTGGAGTACCGGTGGGGGTACCGGTACTACCCCGGAGCATCAGGTAGGGATACCGGGCCTAACCCAGAGGGTCAGGTTGGAAGGCCGGGTCTAACCCAGCCCGCGTGTAGGGACATCTGGTGTACTCCGGCGCATCGCAAAGGGTTCTGGTACAACCTCAGAGTACTGGTGGGGGAACCGGTTCTACCCCGGAATGTAGGGTAGGGATACAGGGCCTAACCCGGAGGGTCAGGTGGGAAGGGCGGGTCTAACCCTGCATGCCCGTAAGGTCAGCAGGTGTACCCCGGCGCACAGGTAAGGGTTCCGGTACGACCCGGTAGTACCGGTGGGTATACCGATACTACTGCGGAGTACCGGTGGGAGTACCGGTACTACCCCGGAATGTCGGGTAAGGGCACCAGGCCTACTGCAGAGCATCAGGTAGGGATACTGGGCCTACCCTGGAGGGTCAGGTAGGGAGGCCTGGTCTAACCCAGTGCGAACGTAGGGACAGCTGGTGGCCTCCTGCGCATCACAAAGGGTTCCAGTACAACCCCAGAGTACCGGTGGGGGAACCATGTACCATGGAACATCGGGTAGGGGATACTGGGCCTAACCCGGAGGGCCAGGTTGGAAGGGAGGGTCTAACCCCGCGCACCCATAGGGAAAGCAGGTGTACGCCAGAGCACCATTAAGGGTTCCGGTACAACCTGGGAGTACAGGTGGGTGTACCGATACTACCGTGGAATACGGGTGGGGGTACCGGTACTACCCCGGATCGTCGGGTAGGGATATAGAGCCTACCACAGAGGGTCAGGTAGGGAGGCCGGGTCTACCCATGCACGCCTGTAGTGTTCAGCAGGTGTACGCTTAAGTGCCAGTAGAGGTACTGGTACTACCCCAGAGCGTCGGGTGAGGATACCGGGCCTAACACGGAGGGTCAGGTAGGAAGGGCGGGTCTACCTCCGCGCGCTAGTAGGGACAGCAGGTGTACCCCGGCGCACCAGTAGGGGTTCCGGTACTACCCCGGAGTACCTGTGGGGGCACAGGAACTACCCCAGAATGTCGGGTAGGGATAACGATCCTACCACGGAGGGTCAGGTAGGGAGGCCGGGTCTACCCACACGCACCCGTAGTGTTCAGCAGGTGTATGCTTAAGCGCCAGTAGAGGTACCGGTGCTACCCCGGAGAGTCGAGTAGCGATAACGGGCCTAACGCGGAGGGTCAGGTAGGAAGTGTGGGTCTACCCCCGCACGCTAGTGGGGACAGCAGGTGTAGCCCAGCGCACCAGTAGGAGTTCCGGTACTACCCCGGAGTATCGGTGGGAGTACTGGTACTACCCCGGAGCATCAGGTAGGGATATTGTGCCTAACCCGGAGGGTCAGGTAGGAAGGGAGGGTCAAACCACGCGCGCCCGTAGGGTCAGCAGGTGTACCCTGGTGCACCAGTAAGGGTTCCAATACAACCTGGGAGTACCGGTGGGTATACCGATACTACCGCAGAGTACTGGTGGGGGTACCGGTACTACCCCGGAGGGTCAGCTAGGGACGCCAGGCCTACCCCAGAGGATCAGGTAGGGATACCGGGCCTACCACGGAGGGTCATGAAGGGAGGCCAGGTCTAACCCAGCGCGCCCGTAGGAACAGCTGGTGTTCTCCGGCGCACCAGTAGGGGTTCCGGTACAACCCCAGAGTACCGGTGGGGGCACAAGAACGACCCCGGAACGTTGGGTAGGGATACCGGGCCTACCCCGGAGGGTCAGGTAGGGAGGCTGGGTCTACCCACGCGCTCCAGTAGTGTCAGCAGGTATACGCTTAAGTGCCAGTAGGGGTACCGGTATGTAGCGTTCGCCACATATCAAGGTGCTGCAATTAGATCACTGATCGGCCTGGACCAGGGAAAGAGACAGATAACACACACAGTGTGAGCGCCAACTTCTGCCTTTTATTGCGCAGTTAATTCCTTTTATACTAACAAGGGTAGGCGGGATTACAGATACGTCATAGGGCTGCAACTAACCCTCTGTCTTTCCATGACATCGCGAGATCTTCCGAACGCCGAACCCTGCATCTCTCCCCTCCCTATGACTAGCTAGCTTCTATGATTATGAACAGTTCTATGTAAAGAAATAACTGTGTAAAGTACTATGAGCATAAGCATATTTCTACAACTAAGTTGAAACACTGTATCTTAAACACCCGTAAATGTCCCATTTACCTTGCAGAGCAAAGAGCTCCTTTACAGAGAATTCACACAAGTGGTAAATGGAAAGTTAAGGCTAGGAAAGAATTACTTCTATTACTTTATAAAGTTTATCGTTGGTACGCTGATGTTAAGGCTTACTGTCTGGGGCACCCAGATTCCTGGCTGCGAGCTCTGACAGCCGGATCCCATAAAGGCACGTATTGATGGGCTCTGAGAGGGATGTCATACGCATCAGGCCCACCAATTGGTTTTGCATCCACTGCCAGAAATTTGTAGCAGATACCCAAGGTGTCACAAGCCAGGAAAGGATGACAGCAATCTGTAAGAAAAAACACTCAAACACTATGAGGTTAGGGCAGGACGAACCATACGACTAGGAACCCATTTCAGTAGCCCTTCAGGTGTCTGTACACAGGCGTACCCTAACCCGAGACAACGCAGCTCAAACGGCCCATCCCATTGGCATGTCTGAAGGTCACGCACGCGGACCAACAGGTAGGCGCCTTTGTCTTCCATGCTCGTAAAATGTCGTTGTGCCGCCGTCTGTTCCAGGTCCCCCCAAACTGTCTGATTTAATGAGGTTAACGCAGTTAACAGAAGACGCTGTGTACGGAGAACAGGTGTGTTTTCCTGTAACCAGGAGGGCTCCTCCTGCTCCGCTTCCCTAAGCTGATCGAGCGGGGTCTTTAAGGTTCGATGTGCTCGTTCTACAATGGCCTGGCCGGTGCTATTATAAGGGATGCCATTTCTACTTAACAAGCTGAACAAGGTAAAATTATTACAATAGCTAAAATCACAATAACTACAATAATGCCCATAATTCTTTGAGCCAACCCGTTATCCCTAATGACCCGAACCATGAGGACTATGAGGAAGATGAACCATCCATACATTCTTGTGCCATCTTGCTCCACGAACTCAGCCCAGCAATCGGTAGGTGCCAGCTTTCCGTGGGCGTCCCCACAGAGGCAACGATGGCCTCACCGTACACCAGCCCGATGCTCTTCGGAAAATCATGGTATTTATACATTTGCAGAGGAACGGGTTTTGGCACACGTGGCCAGCGGGTGCCAAAAGTCTGCCTCAGTTGCAATCTATGATGCATGCGCTTGCTGGCCAGGTGCGCTACACGAGTCATAGCCATCTTGTCTATTGGTTCATGGGCTTTGTGATGCGTTTGCAATGCACAGAGAATCTTGACCTTTTATGTTAACCAAGGTGACCTATACATTAGTTTTTGACTGAGGTGGTATTCATATTGCCACACCATCTATGATGCTCCAGATGATGATGATCATGCAAATTCAACAGGAGTCCTGAATCTGTGGAAACACAATCAACCTCGTTCCCAGGTTATTAATGGAAATAGACCTTACCCCTAATTTTGGCTTTAACTAACTTTTACATTTACCCCACACTACCTTCCTGTAATCACACTATGTTTAATCAAATTATGCTTAACAAACTTTTTACCTAAAGCAAGTTCTATATACAATAAGGCACGCTGTTCTAAAAACCTCTCTGAAGGACTCAATGTCTGCTAGTCCTCTAAAGTGTAATACTCTATTAGTCAGAATCTGTCGGATCAGTGGCTCCAGCACCCGCCGGTGCCTTGCCAGTTGCCATTGGGATGATTCTGGGTCCAGCATCAGTGCGAAGCCATGGCTTGACCCACTTAGCCGGGATCCAGCGCAGGCCTCAATCTGTAAGCAGACACATATACCCTGTCCCAATAACTTTTATTTCTGCTGGTCTGCACCATTTCCCGGACTCTGGGTCCTTATACATTACCATGATTCCTGTACTTTGTTGCATCCTTTTCGCCTGTAAAAGAGCATGATGCACTACCATTGGTGGGTCTTTGTGATCACCTGCCAATCTAAGATAATTTAGCACAAATAAGGCTTTGGCCAATCGTTCCTCTGGGAGTAAGCCCTGGGTTCCCCCCTTTTGTTTTTGCAGCATGCTCTTTAAGGTTTGTTGGCCCGTTCGACAATAGCCTGTCCTGTGGGAAGATGTGGAATACCCGTACCATGGTGAATTCCCCACAAATTACAAAATCAAGCAAATCGTGTAGAACCATAGGCTGGGCCGTTGTCCGTCTTAATTTCTTTAGGCACACCCAGCACTGCAAAAGAAGCGTGAAGATGTCATTCAATATGTAAGGCCTTTTCTCCAGTTTGTGCCGTGGCCCACATGGCAGCAGGATAGGTATCAATACACATATGCACATAACGCTTTGCACCAAACCACGTGACATGGGTGACATCCATTTGCCACAACTGTAATGGTAAGAGACCTCATGGGTTAACCCCACAGCCCAAGCCCAGCCCTTCCTTTTGACAATCGGGGCATGCTTTAACGCTACCTTGGGCATCAGTGAGTGGTAAGTCAAATTGCTTTGCTAACATCCTAGCGGGTTGGTGCAAGAACGCATGTGATTGCCTTGCTTGTTGAAAACGATTCCCTGGAGGAGGCTCCCATGCCGCTGCAACCAATTGGTCAGCTCTGTCATTTCTCGTTTCTCATCTGCACGTGTGGTCCTACGAAAGAGTTCTACCAGAGGGGCCATATCGTTATTAGTGATACCGCAAAGATTCCACACCCACTGGATATCTCCCACAAGCTTCTGGACATCATGTACCATTGAAATTTCTAACATTGCCAGCATCTATGTGCCACCTCAAATACTTCCAAGGTGCTGTCTTTTGCACCTTTTCAGGAGTAATTATTACTCCGCGATGGCTTGAGATGTCTTGTAATTGAGTTAAAATTTCATCTTGTAAATGTCATCCATATAATGATAAATTATCAACTGAGGAAACTGCTTTCTTACAGGCTTTAATGCCCAGGCCACATATACCTGACACATCGTGGGGGAATTGCGCATTCATTGCGGTAACACGACCCAGTGGTATCTCTTATAGGGCTCTGCCTTGTTAATCGACGGTACCGAAAAGGCGAACCGTTCAGCGTCATCTGGGTGCAAGGGAATGGTGAAAAAACAATCCTTTAGATCTATAATTAACAAATCCCATTCTTCTGGAAGCATAACTGGAGACGGCAAACCCAGCTGCAGGGCTCCCATACTGTGCATCACTGCATTCACAGCTCTAAGGTCATGTAACAGTCTCCATTTCCCAGTTTTCTTGGGAATGGTAAATATTGGTGTATTCCATGGACTAGTAGAAGGAACAACATGTCCCGCTCTCAATTGGTCCTTAACTAACTCTTGTATTTTTAGCAGCTTTTCAGAATTTAGCGGCTACTGATCAATCCAAACAGGCTTATTTGTTTTCCAGCTAATTTTCAGGATTGGCTGCCCCTCAGTGACTGCTCCTAAAAAGGATGGGTCACTAACATTGTCTTCATTTGGCTCAATAAATCACGGCCTATGAGGCCAAACAATTCAGTTGGGGTAGTCATGACATACGGACGCGTTGTAACATGTTCACCGTCAGGGAACACAAATGTAATCGGTAGCTGACTTACTAAGGTGGCTTGTGTGCCCCCTATCCCTGCAATGCCAAAATTTGGATTGATCAATGGTCATGATGGAGGCCAAATATATCGTGAAATAATCGTAACATTAGCTCCTGTATCGATTGTCATCAGTTTCTTGACGATAACTCCGTCAGGCCCTTCCAATTGCTCTACCTTTTCTGGTTTACCTTTTGTTATGTCCATGGCAAAGTATACCTGCAGTTTCCCTGTGGAGCCGAATCCACCATCTCCACGTTGTACTTCACCTGGGTTTGGAACACACAACCTGAATGGAACTAATTGTGCTATTCTGGTACCTTTAGGAATAGAAACAGGAGGGATTAAAACGTGAATTATAATTTTCACAGTCCCACAATAATCTGCATCAATAAGCCCTGGGACTACCAGGATTCCTTTTAGAGCTGTTGAAGATTGCCCCATTAAAAATGTACTAAGCCCAAACCCCAATGGTCCCTTTACGTTGAATGTGTACTGTAGTTTCCACGCCCACTCTGGAGCTTCCTGCAGTGGTGGATCTGGTGGTTGCGAGGCTGCTTGAGGGCTGGCAGCCCAAACCCCTTGCGTTTGTGTCGTCGCGCGAGGGGCCTTCAAGCTCGGTGTAAAGTTTTCCTTCTTCCTGCATTCTTGGTGGTATTGTCATCTTTCTTACAACTGTTGCACCATCTTTTTGTTAGCAGAAACTCTACATTGGCTCTTGATGTGTCCAAGTTTACCACAATTAAAACACTTGACCGAGGGTTTCTTACTGGCTTTATCAATAAGCGGATTCTGTACTGACTCACAGCAGTCTTTAATTTCTCAAGGACTTTCCCGTCTCTTTTTTTTTTCTTTTTTCTTTTTTTAATTTTTTTTTTTTTTTTTTTTTTCCAATGCCTCTCCCTCTCGTCCGCAGAGGCTATTGCAGGCAGCTCCGCGTCTATTGCGGGCGCAGTTGGTTTCACCGTCTCTGGTTCCGAGAGGCGGGATGGATTAAAGGGCGGTGGCGGGGGGGGCGGATGGTTCTGCCCGGGGGCCTGCGGTGGCTGCGCCTGGCAGCGGCCATTCCATGGCCGGCTGACACGCGCTGCTGCAAGGCGGTGGGGGGGGGGGCAGAAAGGGGGGAGGAGGGAGGGGGGGGGAATGCGGCGGTTCTTGATCGTCTCCCGGGCTTCCCTCATCCTCAGAGGAGGAAGGCTCAGTGTCTATTACCGATACTGACCGCGGCTGAGATTCCCTCGGGCGGCAATTGGCACTCCCTTGTTTAGGATCGCACTGTCCTGTTTCTGGGTCGCCAGGTGAATTATTTAAAAGCTCAGTAGCTGACGCTTTCATAGGGGCAACAACCCCTCTAGCGGTTTTCGTGGTTTCCGAGTCGAAAATACGTGTGGACTCAGGAATAGTAGTCTCAGTGCCCAACATTGCGGAGGCAGCCTTGGCCATTTTTTTTTCTGCTATCATTTGTAGAAGGTGATTCATTACTTCTCGCCAAGTCTGTCCGAAAGCTTTTGCGGTACGAGTCCCCTTAATCGTCTCGTCCACAACTTATCTCCCAGTTCACAAAACTCTGTGGCACTGAACATAGTCTCAGGAGTCTTAAAACATCCTCTCTCTTTTCCCCAATGACACAGCTCTTGTAGCTTCCCTGTGCTCACACTGGCCTCTCGCTTTGCGAGAATTAACAGTGTGAGTGCCGCTTCACAATCCATAGTAAATAAAAGCGGTCTTACCGGTGCAGGTCCAAACCGGTGCATGCAGTTTGGAATCCAGCTCTCTGCCCAAATTCTCACAGATGCCTCCTGCTCCGCCCTCCCGTCTTCGTCTGCTCCGCCGAGTCTTGTGAGCAGATTTGAGAAGCCCTCCGTCTGTTCTCGGCCCAGTTATAACAGATTTGAGGGTCCCTGTTCGGGCGCCAAATATCGGGAAGAACGGCCGTAGTCAAGAATCACACTCAATATGAGTTAACATCTTGCTCGTTTACTGTTCAGACGTCTTGACATTTATACAAGACTGACTTGTCCACGCGCCTTATACAATGCTCTAATTGGTACGATACCCCGTTTCACGCAACACTATCTTATTCTCTATTGGCTGTGCAAGCTTCTTCACGAGGCGTCCAGCAGTTACTTATCTCATTCTTCAGAATCCAGGTGTTGTTTGTCAGGCTCTTCTTATCTTCTTTTTTCCCAGCGTACAAAACACAGCGTCCTTGTCTGCTCCAGTATTTTGTAAACTTATGCTTCGTTCCCAGCTAAAGGCTGGATTGCTCACATGCCTTTGCCCAGCCAAGAAATCCTCAACACGTCTCGAAACTGCCATCATCTCCCCAGATCTATGGGGCTCCCTGAAACTACCAGCATCTCCCCAGATCTATGGGGTGCCTCGAAACTACCATCATCTTCCTAGATCTACGGGGCTCCCTGAAACCGCCATCATCTCCCCAGATCTATGGGGCTCCTCGATACCGCCATCATCTCCCCAGATCTAAGGGGCTCCAGGAAACTGCCAGCATCTCCCCACATCTATGGGGCTCCTCAAAACCGCCGATGACTCCCAGGATCTATGGGGCACCCTGAATACGATAGTGACTCCCAGGACCTATGGGGTGCCCCGAAACCGCTGGTGTCTCGTGGGATCTATGGGGCGCCCCAAATCCGACGGCATTTCCCCAGCTCTATTGGGCTCCTTGAAACTGCCAGTGTCTCCCCAGATCTATGGGGTGCCTCGAAACTGCCAGCGTCACCCCAGATTTTGTCACGGTCCACTCGGTGGACTCGTGATGGTTCGTTTGCTACGATCTCGAAATGTCGTCTAAAGTTCATGATTTCTTCATCGGTGTTATGCCAACTGTGGCAATTCATCCTTTTTGACAGTAGCTATGCGGTTATCTCTAACGGTTCCAGCCAGGTACCTTCCAGGAACCTTGTACCGCACATTCCGTCCTTGGGACCGGCCGCTGCGCTCCAAAGAGGCCATTGTCAGGTAATGTACTGTTCATGTTGCTGATGACGATGTTGAGACAATGCTGATTTTCTGACCGATTCTTACAGAGTTATGGAGCGCCTCGAAACTAGCAGCATCTCCCCAGATCTATGGAGTTCCCTGAAACTGCCAGCATCTCCCCACATCTATGGGGCTCCCTGAAACCGCCATCATCTCCCCAGATCTATGGGGCTCCTCGATAACACTATCATCTCCCCAGGTCTAAGGGGCTCCAGGAAACTGCCAGCATCTCCCCACATCTATGGGGCTCCTCAAAACAACCGATGTCTCCCAGGATCTATGGGGTGCCCTGAATACGATAGTGACACCCAGGACCTATGGGTTGCTCCAAAATCGCCAGTGTCTTGTAGTATCTATGGGGCGCCCCAAATCCGACGGCACTTCCCCACCTCTATGGGGCTCCCTGAAACTGCCAGCATCTCTCCACATCTATGGGACTCCCTGAAACCGCCATCATCTCCGCAGATCTATGGGGCTCCTCGATACCACCATCATCTCCCCAGATCTATGGGGATCCCTGAAACCGCCATCATCTCCCCAGATCTAACGGGCTTCGTGAAACTGCCAGCATCTCCCCAGATCTATGGGGCTCCTCAAAACCGCCGATATCTCCCAGGATCTATGGGGCACTCTGAATACGATAGTGACTCCCAGGACCTAAGGGGTGCCACGAAACCGCCGGTGTCTCGTAGGATCTATGGGGTGCCCCAAATCTGATGGCATTTCCCCAGGTCTATGGGGCTCCTTGAAACTGCTAGTGTCTCCCCAGATCTATGGGGCTTCTCAAAACTACTATCGTCTCCCCAGATTTACAGGGCACCTCGAAACTACTAGCATTTCCCCAGATCTAAAGGGCTCCCTGAAACTACCAGCATCTCCCCAGATCTAAGGTGCTCCTTGAAACCACCATCATCTCCCCAGATCTACAGGGCTCACTGAAACTGCAGGAATCTCCCCAGATCTATGGGGATCCTCGAAACCGCCGATGTCTCCCAGGAACTATGGGGCACCCTGAATATGAAAGTGACTCCCAGCAACTAAGGGGTGCCCCGAAAACGCCAGTGTCTCATAGGAACTATGGGGCACCCAAATACCAAAGACATTTCCCCAGCTCTATGGTGCTCCCTGAAACCGCTATCATCTCCCCAGATCTATGGGGCTCCTCGAAACTGCCAGCGTCTCCCCAGATCTATGGAGTTTCCTGAAACTGCCAGCATCTCCCCAGATCTATGGGCTGCCTCGAAACCACCATCATCTCCCCAGATCTACGGGGCTCCCTGAAACCGCTATCATCTCCCCAGCTCTATGGGGCTCCTTGAAACAGCCATCATCGCCGCAGCTGTGTGGGGCCCCTCAACACCGCAATCACCTCCCCAGATCTAAGGTGCTCCTGGAAACTGCTATCATCTCCTCACATCTATGGGGCTCCTCAAAACCTCCAGTGTCTCCCAGGATCTTTGGGGCATCCTGAATGCGATAGTAACTCCCAGGACCTATGGGGTGCCCCGAAACCGCTGGTGTCTCGTAGGAACTATGGGGTGCCCCAAATATGACGGCATTTCCCCAGCTTTATGGGGCTCCCTGAAACTGCCAGCATCTCCCCACATTTATGGGGCTCCTCAAAACTGCTGATGTTGCCCAGGATCTATGGGGCGCCCTGAATATGAGAGTGACTCCCAGAACATATGGCGTGCCCCGAAACCGCCGGTATCTCGTAGGATCTATGGGGTGCCCCAAATCTGGCGCCATTTCCCCAGCTCTATGGGGCTCCTTGAAACTGCCAGTGTCTCCCCAGATCTATGGGGCACCTCGAAACTACCAGCATCTCCCCAGATCCTATGGGATCCTTGAAACCACCATAATCTCCCCATATCTACGGCAATCCCTGAAACTGCAGGAATGTCCCCTAGATCTATGGGGCACCTCAAAACCGCCGATGTCTCCCAGAATCTATGGGGCACCCTAAACACAACAGTAACTCCCAGGGCCTAAGGGGTGCCCCGAAACCGCCACTGTCTCATAGGATCTATGGGGCGCCCCAAATCGGATGGCATATCCCCAGATCTATGGGGATCCTGAAACTGCCATCATCTCCCCAGATCTAGGGGCTCCTTAAAACGGCCGATGTCTCCCAGGATCTACGGGGCACCCTGAAAACGACAGTGACTCCCAGGGCCTATGCGGTGCCCCGAAACCTCCAGTGTCTCATAGGATCTATGGGGCAACCCAAATCCAAGGGCATTTCCCCAGATCTATGGGGCTCCCTGAAACCGCTATCATCTCCTCTGATATATGGGGCACCTCGAAACTGCCACCATCTCCCCAGATCTATGGTGCTCCTCGAAACCGCATTCATCTCCCCAGCTCTATGGGGCTCCCTGAACCTACCAGCATCTCCCCAGATATATGGAGTTCCCTGAAACTGCCAGTATCTCCCCAGATCTATCGGGTGCCTTGAAACTACCATCATCTTCCCAGATCTATGGGGCTTCTTGATACCGCCATCATCTCCCCAGATCTAAGGGGCTCCTCAAAACTGCCAGCATCTCCCCAGATCTATGGGGCTCCTCGAAACTGCCTGCATCTCCCCACATCTATGGAGTTCTCTGAAACTGCCAGCATGTCCCCAGATCTATGGGTGCCTCGAAACCACCATCATCCTCCCAGATCTATAGGGCTCCTCGATACAGCCATCATCTCCCCAGATCTAAGGGGCTCCCTGAAACTGCTATCATCTCCCACATATATGGGGCTCCTCAAAACCGCCGATGTCTCCCAGGATCTGTTGGGCATCCTGAATACGGTAGTGACTCCCAGGGCCTATGGGGTGCCCCAAAACCGCCAGTGTCTCCTAGGATCTATGGGGCGCCCCAAATTCAACGGCATTTACCCAGATCTATGGGGCTCCTTCAAACTGCCAGAATCTCCCCACATCTATGGGGCTTCTCAAAACCGCCGATGTCGCCCAAGATCTATGGGGCGCCCTGAATACGATAGTGACTCCCAGGACCTAAGGGGTGCCCCGAAAGCGCCGGTGTCTCGTAGGATCTATGGGGCGCCCCAAATCTGATGGCATTCCCCAGCTCTATGGGGCTCCTTGAGACTGCCAGTGTCTCCCCATATCTATGGGGCTCCCTGAAACTGCAGGAATCTCCCCAGATCTATGGGGTGCCTCAAAACCACCATCATCTCCCCACATCTAAGGGGCTCCTCAAAACTGCCGATGTCTCCCTGAAACCTCTATCATCTCCCCAGATCTATGGGGCTCCTTGAAACTGCCAGCATCTCCCCAGAGATATGGAGTTCCCTGAAACTGCCAGCATCTCCCCAGATCTATGGGGTGCCTCGAAACCCCCATCATCTCCCCAGATCTACGGGGCTCACTGAAACTGCCAGCATCTCCCCAGATCTATGAGGTGCCTCGAAACCCCCATCATCACCCCAGATCTACGGGGCTCCCTGAAACCGCCATCATCTCCCCAGATCTATAGGGCAACCCAAATCCGACGGCATTTCCCCAGATTTATGGGGCATCTTGATACTGCCATCATCTTTCCAGATCTATGGGGCTCCTCGAAACCACCATCATGTCCCCACATCTATGGGGCTCCCTGAAACCTCCATCATCTCTCTAGGTCTATGGGGATCCCTGAACCTAGCAGCATCTTCCCAGATCTATGGAGTTCTCTGAAACTGCCAGCATCTCCCCAGATCTATGAGGCTCCTTGAAACCACAATCATCTCCCCAGATCTATGGGGCTTCTCAAAACCGCCGATGTGTCCCAGGATCTGTTGGGCATCCTGAATACAATAGTGACTCCCAGGGCCTATGGGATGCCTCGAAACCGCCAGTGTCTTGTAGGATCTATGGGGTGCCCCAAATCCGAAGGCATTTCCCCAGGTCTATGGGGCTTCCTGAAACTGCCAGCATCTCCCCACATCTAAGGGGCTCCTCAAAACCACCGATGTCTCCCAGGATCTATGGAGTACCCTGAATACAATAGTGACTCTCAGGGCCTATGGGGTGCTCCAAAACCACCAGTGTCTAGTAGGATCTATGGGGCACCCAAAATCCAATGACATTTCCCCAGCTCTATGGGGGTCCCGGAAACCGCTATCATCTCCCCAGATCTATGGGGCTCCTCGAAACTGCCAGCATCTCCCCAGATCTATGGAGTTCCATGAAACTGCCAGCATCTCCCCAGAACTATCGGGTGCCTCGAAACTACCATCATCTTCCCAGATCTATGGGGCTCCTCGATACCGCCATCATCTCCCCAGATATAAGGGGCTCCCTGAAACTGCTATCATCTCCTCTGATCTAAGAGGCTCCTCGAAACTGCCAGTATCTCCCAAGATCTATGGGGCTCCTCGAAACTGCCAGCATCTCCCCAGATCTATGGAGTTCCCTGAAACTGCCAGCATCTCCCCAGACCTATGGGATGCCTCGAAACCGCCAATGTCTCCCAGGATCTATGGGGCACCCTGAATATGATGGTGACTCCCTGGACCTAGTGGGGTGCCTCGAAACCGCCAGTGTCTCGTAGGATCTATGGGGCGCCCTAAATCCGATGGCATTTCCCCAGCTCTATGGGGCTCCCTGAAACTGCCAGCATGTCCCCAGATCTATGGGGCTCCTCGATACCACCATCATCTCCCCAGATCTATGGGGGTCCCTGAACCAACCAGCATCTCCCCAGATCTACGGAATTCCCTGAAACCGCCATCACCTCCCCAGATCTAAGGGGCTCCCTGAAACTGCCAGCATCTCCCCACATCTATGGGGCTCCTCAAAACTGCCGATTTCTCCCAGGACCTACGGCGCACTCTGAATGCGTTAGTGACTCCCAGGACCTATGGGGTGCCCCGAAACAGCTAGTGTCTCCTAGGATCTATGGGGCACCCCAAATCCAACGGCATTTCCCCAGCTCTATGGGCTCCTTGAAACTGCCATCATCTCCCCGGATCTATGGGACGTCTCGAAAACGCCATCATCTCCCCAGATCTATGGGACATCTCGAAACCGCCATCATCTCCCCATATCTATGGGGCTCCCTGAACCTACCAGCATCTCCCCAGATCCATGGAGTTCCCTGAAATTGCCAGCATCTCCCCAGATCTATGTGGTGCCTCGAAACTACCATCATCCTCCCAGATCTATGGGGCTCCTCGACGGAGACATAATCTCCCCAGATCTAAGGGGCTCCCTGAAACTGCCATCATCTCCCCAGATCTATGGGGCTCCTAGATACCGCCATCATCTCCCCAGATCTATGGGGCTCCCTGAAACCGCCATCATCTCCCCAGATCTAAAGGGATCCTGGAAACCGCTATCATCTCCCCAGATCTATGGGGCTCCTCAACACCGCCATCATCTCCCCAGATCTATGGGGCTCCCTGAACCTACGAGCATGTCCCCAGATCTATGGAGTTCCCTGAAACTGCCATCATCTCCCCAGATCTATGGAGTTTCCTGAAACTTCCAGCATCTCCCCAGACCTATGGGATGCCTCGAAACCGCCAATGTCTCCCAGGATCTATGGGGCACCCTGAATATGATGGTGACTCCCTGGACCTAGTGGGGTGCCTCGAAACCGCCAGTGTCTCGTAGGATCTATGGGGCACCCTAAATCCGATGGCATTTCCCCAGATCTATGGGGCTCCCTGAAACTGTCAGCATCTCCCCAGATCTATGGGGCTCCTCAAAACCGCCGATGTCTCCCAGGATCTATGGGGCACCCTGAATATGATGGTGACTCCCTGAACCTAGTGGGTTGCCCCGAAACCGCCAGTGTCTCGTAGGATCTATGGGGCGCCCCAAATCCGACGGCATTTCCCCAGATCTATGGTGCTCCTTGAAACCGCCATCATCTCCCCAGATCTATGGGGCGCCTCGACACTGCCAGCATCGTCGCAGATCTATGGGGCTCCCTGAAACTGCCATCATCTCCCCAGAGTTATGGAGTTTCCTGAAACTGACAGCATCTCCCCAGACCTATGAGATGCCTCGAAAACGCCGATGTCTCCCAGGATCTATGGGGCACCCTGAATATGATGGTGACTCCCTGGACCTAGTGGGGTGCCCCAAAAATGCCAGTGTCTCGTAGGATCTATGGGGCGCCTCAAATCCGATGGCATTTCCCCAGATCTATGGTGGACCTTGAAACTACCAGCGTCTCCCCAGATTTACAGGGCGCCTCAAAACAGCCATCATCTCCCCAGATCTAAGGAGCTCCCTGAAACCGCCATCATCTCCCCAGATCTAAGGAGCTCCCTGAAACCGCCATCATCTCCCCAGATCTAACGGGCTCCTGGAAACTGTCAGCATCTCCCAACATCTATGGGGCTCCTCAAAACCACCGATGTCTCCCAGGATCTGTGTGGCATGCTGAATACCATAGTGACTCCCAGGGCCTATGGGGTTCCCCAAAACCACCATTGTCTCGTAGGATGTATGGGGTGCCCCAAATCCGACGGCATTTCCCCAGGTCTATGGGGCTCCTTGAAACCGCCATCATCTCCCGGATCTATGGGGCGCCTCGAAACTGCCAGCGTCTCCCCAGATTTTGTCACAGTCCACTCGGTGGACTCGTGATGGTTCGTTTGCTACGGTCTCGAAAGTGCAAAATTAAGGTGACCAACACCAGAAGGGATAGCAGTAATCACACAGTAAAACTTTATTGTATTGCCTGTGAGGAGGCACGCGATAGTTAGAGATGGGTGAAAGAAAGGAGAAAAGTAAAGTTAAGTTTAGAGAGAGGAGAAAGAGAGGTTATAGCTACCACCGCTGATCTCACAACGTCCTGACGGTCCTGGGTCTAGCTGATGCTGCGTCGTCGATCGTCGTGGTCCTTGGTGGGGAAGCTTCCAACTTCTGTTGTTCAGAAGTCATCTTTTATGCTTAGTAACACACCTTGCTTCACCTCTGCCTCAGGAGTCTCCACCCTTCTCAGAATACAATTATCATATCTCCGCCCTTCTTGAGCGAGGCTATCATGCAGGCGTGGGGTCAGTGTCCGAGGCGTGGTTAGTCTTGGAGGCGGGTACCCTTCGACCAGGAGGTGTGTTTTGGTATTATAATGAAGCAAAGTTCGTCTAAAGTTCATGATTTCTTCATTGGTGTTATGCCAACTGTGGCAATTCATCCTTTTTGCAGTAGCTATGCGGTTATCTCTAATGGTTCCAGCCAGGTACCTTCCAGGAACCTTGTACCGCACGTTCCGTCCTTGGGACCGGCCGCTGCGCTCCAAACAGGCCATTGTCAGGTAATGTACTATTCATGTTCCTGATGACAATGTTGAGACAATGCTGATTTTCTGACCGACTCTTACACCACCCCGTGACTCAACATGGTCGTCAGGACCGCTTGGTGGTAGCATGATTGTAGCGTTCGCCGCATATCAAGGTGCCACGATTAGATCACTGATCACCCCCCAGACCAGGGAAAGAGACAGATAACACACACAGTGTGAGCGCCAACTTCCGCCTTTTATTGCGCAGTCAATTCCTTTTATACTAACAAGGGTAGGTGGGATTACAGACACATCATAAGGCTGCAACTAACCCTCTAACTTTCCGTGACATCGCGAGATCTTCCGAACGCCGAACCCTACATCTCCCCCCTCTCTATGACGAGTTGGCCTCTATTGTTATGAACAATTCCACACCAAGAAATAACTAAGTAAAGTACTATGAGTATTAAACATATCTCTACAACTAAGTTGAAACACTCTATCTTAAACACCCGTAAATGTCCCATTTACCCTGCAGAGCAAAGAGCTCCTTTATAGAAATTCACACAGGAGGTAGATTGAAAGTTATACAGATACATCATGAGGCTTGGAAAGAATTACTTCTATTACTCTATAAAGTTTATCATTGGTGCGCTGATGTTAAGGCTTAATGTCTGAGGCACCTAGATTCCTGGCTGCGAGCTCTGACAGCCAGATCCCATAAAGGCACGTATTGATGGACTCTGAGAGGGACGTCGTCCGGATACACATCAGGGTCCCCCAGTTGGCTTTGCATCCACTGCCAGAAGTTTGTAGCAGATACCCAAGGTGTCACAAGCCAGGAAAGGATGACAGCAACCTGTAGGAAAAACACTCAAACACTACGAGGTTAAGGCAGGACGAATCATACGACTAGGAACCCATTTCAGTAGCCCTTCAGGTGTCTGTACACAGGCATACCCTCGCCCAAGACAACGCAACTCAAACGGCCCATCCCATTGGCGTGTCTGAGGGTCACGTACGCGGACCAACGGGTAGGGACCTTTCTCTTCCGTGTTCGTAAAGTGTCGTTGCGCTGCCGTCTCCTCCAGATCCCCTCGAACTGTCTGATTTAGTGAAGTTAACGCAGTTAACAGAAAACGCTGTGTACGGAGAGCAGGTGTGTTTTCCTGTAACCAGGAGGGCTCCTCCTGCTCCCCCTCCCTAAGCTGATCGAGTAAGGCCTTTAAAGTTCGATGTGCTCGTTCTACAATGGCCTGGCCGGTGCTATATGAGGGATGCCATTTTTACTTAACAAGCTAAACAAAATTATTACAATAACTAAAATCACAATAACTACAATAATGCCCATAATTCTTTGAGCCAACCCATTACCCCTAATGACCCAAACCATGAGGACTATGAGGAAGATGAACCATCCATACATTCTTGTGCCATCTTGCTCCACGAACTCAGCCCAGCAATCGGTAGGTGCCAGCTTTCCGTGGGCGTCCCCACAGAGGCAATGATGGCCTCACCGTACACCAGCCCGATGCTCTTTGGAAAATCCCGGTATCTATACATTTGCAGAGGAACGGGTTTTAGCACACGTGGCCAGCGGGTGCCAAAAGTCTGCCTCGGTTGCAATCTATGACGCATGCGCTCGCTGGCCAGGCGCGCTGCATGAGTCATAGCCATCTTGTCTATTGGTTCATGGGCTTTATGATGCGGTTGCGGTGCACAGAGAATCTTGACCTGTTATGTTAACCAAGGTGACCTATACATTAGTTTTTGACTGAGGTGGTATTCATATTGCCACACCATCTATGATGCTCCAGATGATGGTCGTGCAAATTCAACAGGAGTCCATCGTGGGCCTGTATCTGTGGAAACACAATCAACCTCGTTCCCAGGTTATTAATGGAAATAGACCTTACCCCTAATTTTGGCTTTAATTAACTTTTACGTTTACCCCACACTGTCTTCCCGTAATCACACTATGTTTAATCAAATTATGCTTAACACACTTTTTACCTAAAGCAAGTTCTATATACAATAAGGCATGTTGTTCTAAAAACCTCTCTGAAGGACTCAATGTCCGCTAGTCCTCGAAGGTGTAATACTCTATTAGTCAGAATCTGTCGGATCAGTGGCTCCAGCACCCGCCGGTGCCGTCCCAGTTGCCATTGGGACAAAGTCTTTAATTTCTCAAGGACTTTCCAGTGAAATGCCTCCCTTTTCTTTTTTTTTTACTCTCCTCCAATGCCTCTCCCTCTCGTCTGCAGAGGCTACTGCAGGTGGCTCCGCGTCTATCGCGGGCGCGGTTGGTTTCACCGCCTCTGGTTCCGAGAGGCGGGATGGATGAAAGGGCGGTGGCGGGGGGGCGGATGGTTCTGCCCGGGGGCCGGCCGCGGCCGCGCCTGGCGGCGGCCATTCCATGGCCAGCTGAGACGCGCCGCTGCAAGGCGGCGGAGGGGGGGGGCGGAAAGGAAGGGAGGAGGGAGGGGGCGGAGGAAGCGCTGGAGGGGCTGCAGCTGACGGCTCAGCAGGCACAGGCTCAGGCAAAGGCTCAGGAGGCTCAGTCCGCTCTCCCGGCAAGGGCACCTGATTTCCCCCCGCGGGGGGGTGTTTCCTCCTCTGCCACAGTCTCCAACCCCCGCTGCCTCCCAGTTATCCCCTCCGCGGGTGGCCGTTCCTCCCACTCTCTCAACTAACGGTACAAATCTCCCTTAACATCCCCGCCTGGATCCCAGTCCAAGAGGCACTCCTCCAAGTCCTTCCGAACCTCCCGCCGTAACTCCTGCCATGGACACTGCGGACGGGGCTCGTCCGTCCCCGCTGGTAACATCCCTACAGGAAAAACCTCCGTCTCTGCCGTACTCTCCGTGTCCACGCTCTCAGTCAGAGATGGACCCCTCTGTGAGCCCCGCTCCACAACCACCCACTCCGTCTGAGTTTGACTCACTGTCTCTGGGGGCACTGCCCCCCCTTGGTTTTGAACCGGCGCTTCATCCGCAAACAAAACAGCTCGCGCCGCCGACCAACACTCCCCAGCTTTCCGTCCTGCCGTAACCACCTCCTCCACTCTCCCCCACGCTTGTAATCGTTCCGCAGCTCCGCGCTCACCCGCAAGCGCCGACTGGAGCAACAGTTCCCGAATCTCTCTCCAATTTGGGGGACTTAATACTTCTTTGGGAGAGCCCATCCCTCCCCGGCGCAGCACCCATTGGATGCATTCGCCCGTGGGGCCCCTCCTAATCGTTCCGTGAGCACCCACCTCATCAGCCAACACTTTCAACACCTTAATCACTTGCGCAAGTCCCATCGTCGCCTAGTGCGACCGATCACGTCGGGTTCACCATTATGTAGCGCTCGCCGCATATCAAGGTACCACGATTAGATCACTGATCACCCCCCAGACCAGGGAAAGAGACAGATAACACACACAGTGTGAGCGCCAACTTCCGCCTTTTATTGCGCAGTCAATTCCTTTTATAGTAACAAGGGTAGGTGGGATTACAGACACATCATAAGGCTGTGACTAACCCTCTAACTTTCCGTGACATCGCGAGATCTTCCGAACGCCGAACCCTACACCGTTCTGTGGCCCCAGTGGAGTAGACTACTTCTTCTGTGATTTCACCCCATTGCTGGAGCTTTCACACACTGGCACTGTGACACTCATGTTCTTTGCTGCCATGGCCTGCTTTTTATATCCCATCCTCCCCTTCCTGTTCACATGGTCATCCTGTGTGCATCAGAGCTGCCACCCTGAGGAACGTCTCCCATCCGGTGCAGGCAGGCAGAAAGACTTCTCCACCGGCTCCTCCTGCCTCACTAGTGCCACTCTTTTCTACGACACCCTCATCCTTGAGTGTGTGATGCCCAGAAGAACCCTCCTGAGAGAGGTTGACAAAGCCCCTTATCTACACCATCCTCACATCCCTCTTCAATCCTCTCATCTACAGCCTGTGGACTAGAAAGTTTGGGGGAAGGGGACACTGAGAAAAATGCTCAGGGAAGCTGTGAGCTGCACGGAGAGCCCATTGGAGTTGTGGGCCTGCAGGAAGAGATCGCTTCTGGTTCTCTTTTGAACCAGCCCAGAGGACCTGGGCTGGCATGTGCGGTGTCCTGGGCACTTCCCTGGAAGTGTGGGATATGAAGATGGCTTTTAGTGTGTGATGCAGCAGAAAGGTGCTAGTGGAGCTGGCTGGTGTCATCACGAGGCCTCTCTCAAACATCTTGGAAGGGGCAGAGAAAGCAGGGTGTTTCCAAGATCCTCAGAAAAGGCAAATCTCAAACCCATCTTCAAGAAGGGCAAAAAGGAGGATGGGGAGTGTTACAGGTTGGCCACCATCACCTCAGTCCCTGGCAAGGTGACAGGGAAAATGCTCTTGCAGCCATCTCCATCGCTTGAAGGACAAGAAAAGGATTGCTGAACCCATGTGGGAGGGGAAAGAAGGGCGTGGTGTGTACCTGGACTTTTGCAAGTCCTTGGCTGTGGTTTCCCATAGTCTCCTTAGAGCAGATTGTTGACATCTGGACTGAAGACGTGGATGATGCAGCGCTTGGGAAGTTGGATGGATGATGAGGATCAAATTCCATCAATGGCACAAAGTCCTCTGAGAAGCCAGATACTAGCAGCATCCCTCCATGATCAGCAAAATTTCATAAAAGATCATTAAAAGCTGGAAATGAAGGCTTTTTCTGCTATTACATAGATTTCTTTTTCTGCATAGGCTTCCACATTTTTCTAAAATTTACATTCTGGTCTTGGTTCAGTTGTCCGCACAGAGGTGGCCATGGCATCCAAGATGCCCTGTGGTAACTGAAGCACCCATGCGGGAAAAGTGATGCAGGAATCCTTTGGATGTATGAGTGGGTTTGCAGGCAGGGAACCTCTGGGGTGGTGCAGGGCATCACCTTCCTCCAGTGCTGCTGGGTAGGCTGTGAAGAGGCCTCTCAAGCACAGCAGACAGTATGTCTCCTTGGATGGTGGCTGTGAGGTCACTTCTGACTGGTCAGGAGCAAGAGGGAGAGAAATAATCTGAGGTCATGAAGGTCATTAGGAAGCTGCCCTCAACAAGATGACACATTTGGGGAGGTCAGGAGGAGCCTGGGCAAAAGGAATGGGAGATTTGGGGGAGGGAAGAGGGGCTTGACCAACAGAAACAAAAGATTTTGAAGAGGTAAAATGGGTTAAGGGGACGTTACTGTGAAAATATTCCTGTTAAGCCTTTACATTATCTCTAACTAGTAACCTTAAGCCCTAACCCTACCCCTAAAACACTACTTCTCCCCATGACAGTAATCCACTGTTATTAACCATGCTGAGCTTAGGCTATCCCTAACCTCAAAGCTTACATCTAAGCCAAATCCCAAACCCAGAACCCCTTACCCTTACACATACCCGGTTTCTCACCCTAGCCCCTAGCCTCTACCCCTAGTATTAACATGTTGGCCTTAATCCTAGCCCTCACCCCAGCCCTAAAAAAAACCCTAACCCACCATGCTAGCTCGCACCTTAAACACTAGCCAGGGAACCTCAGCAGAACACCAAATTCTCTCCCTAAGGCTTTGCCTAATCCCCAACCCTGAAAGGTGAGCTCTAATCCCTAAGCTCCAACCTGAACACCGAATCCCTGACGTTCTCTTTCCCTCTACTGCCCTCATCTTGGTCACCTCTCCTCCACCTCACTTAAGATGTTTGGCCCCTTGGCACTAGGGGAGGGATCGTGAGGTCCCAGAACAGTCGCATGGCATTGGGAGAGGAATGTGAGGTGACCTGTATCTGATGAGCTCATAGGCCACAAGGAGGAGATGGGTGGGAATGCTATGGTGGGGTCAGTGTGCCTCAGGATCTCATGGGACAGCAGGAGGCACAAGGCTGGGAAGGTGGCTGGGAGGTCCCTTCTGTCCTTGGAGTTGATAGGCCAGCAGCAGGAACATGGCTGGGAAAGGGACTGTGAGGTCACTTCTTTCTGAAGGAGCTGATAGGTCAGCCCTTGACTTATGGCTGGGATATGTGCTTTTACACTCACATCTGCCAGTGTCTCTGACAGGCCAGCAACAGCGTGTTATATGTGAGAATCCCTTTCCCCAAGTACCCGGTAGGCCCGTCCAGGGCGAGGGCTCGGATATGGCTTCTCACACCTCTTCTGCCTGAGTACATGGCCGGACAGCAGCAGGCACATGGCTTGGAAGATCACGGTGAGGTTACTTCTGTCTGGTCAGTTGCCATGCCACAAGAAGGCTGATGGGTTGGGCTATCACTCCGACACCAGTTATGTCAGAGAAGCTCATAGGCCAGTAGGAGGCCCATGGCCATGAAGGCGAGTGTGAGGTCATTGGAATCTCCAATCTCTTGGGGTCATTGGACATCAGCAGACACATGGCTGGCATGTCGACTATGACATCACTTCTGCCTGAGAATCTGATAGCCAGCAGCAGGCACAGGACTTGGTGGTTGTTCTGTACCCAGAGGTTCTGGTTTCTTATGTCCCCAGTAAGAAAGGCACGCAGCCTCTGTGCAGTATCGTTTAAAATGCCATTTGATAGAGCAAACACTACAAACAGTGAATAAGGCCAACCGCATACAGGGCTGTATTAGGAGGAGCGTGGCCACCCAGGCAAGGGTGTTCTCATTCCTCGATGAGATGTGGCCACATCTGGACTAGTTTGTCTGCGTGTGGGGTTCTTCCCCGGTCTGGAGGAGCAGGGAAGAACTGGAGTTGTCCCAGAGGACATCTGCCAGGGTGGAGCCTCTTTGGAGAGGCTGAGGGACTTGGGCTTCTTTAGCCTGGTGAAGTGGAGGCTCAGGGCACTATAGTAGTAGAGTGCAGCTGCTTGAAGGTTGGCTTCAGAGGTGATGGAGCTTTTCTTGGTAGTGGGAAGAGAAGGAAACCTGCGCAAAGTGCAGCTTGGAAGGTTCAGACTGGATGTGTTGAGAAAGAAATGTCACTCAAAGGGTAGCCTTGTAGTGCAAGAGGTCACCCAGAGTGAGCCCGGATCAGCCCATGGCCTTGTGTTTCAAGGAAAATCCAGCCAGGCTGGAGAGACATCTGTGAAGAACAGAAATGCTGGGGTGAGAGCTAGGTGGGAAAGCAAGATGGACATCAACAGCCTGAAGGGAAGGAGGTAAGGCATGGGACAGGTTATGACAACCTGTAGTAGAGATGGCCATGTGCTCTGGCAAGGCTGAGAGGCCAAACAGGTCCAAGGGATTTGTCACCTTGGATTTGACAGTAGCTTCTGCCACTGAGGCCTACCAGGCAAAACTTGTTTTGAGGCTCTGGACTTAGTTACTTCCTCACCCTTGCTTGGGGAAACCAGGATGCACTGTACAGTTTTCCTACACTTGGCATTGCTCACCCTCACATCTCGCTGCCCCCAGGAAGAGCCCTGACTCACCTGTGAGGGACAGAATCTGTCTTCCCAAGGCCTGGAGATCAGGGCTTGGCCTTTCTGCTTCATAAAACAAACCAAATATTTTCTCAGCATTATAGCCACCTTCACAGTGCTTTTGCCTACCTGCAATCACAACCTCCAAGTATCTGCTCTAACGAGTCCCTGGGGAGGCTTTGTCAGTAATGGCCCTCAGTGGGGTCCATTAATTCTTCAAGGTACTTTGCTTCTGGCTTTGGCTTCTTGAGAAGTTTCTTTCAGTCTGCTCTCAGTAGCTGAGGTTCATGGACTCAGCCTCAAATACACCATGGGGCTCATTAGGATACAGAAAGTTCTAACGAGCCTTGTGTCTTCCTGCAATTTTCTCCAAGTCTTCAAGACTTGTACAGCTAATCACAAAAATTTCATAGTGTAGTTAAGGAGGAAGATTTCAAACTGCACCTATACCCATGATTTTTTTTCTTCTAAAGAACAGTTTTTCTTACTTTTCAGTTTAAAGAAGAAGTGATAGAAGCATTGTCCAAGTGATAATGATCCAGAGTGTCTCCTCAGGAGGTCTGGACAGCCAGGAAAAGCAGTCCCTTGAGGTCTGACACTGGATGGACACCCTTGCTCCTCACCTCTCAAACCTCACCACTTCTGACATTGGCCACCTGGGGCTTACATCTCTGTTCCTTGCCTCAGACTTCTCCACTGATCTCTACAGCTGGAGGTTACAGCTCCATTGCACCATCTCCCCCCTGCTCTCCTTAGAGAACTGGCTGCACACAGGCCCAGAAGAATTTTTCCTATTTGCAAGCAAAGCAAAGAAAATCATGAAGAAGTTTCATAAACAATAAGTCGCACTCCTCAACAGCTTGCGAAGTACAAGCTGCCCCTAATGAGGCTGCCTTTCTACAAGGGATAGTCTTATGAGAAATGTTTGTGATGGATACAAAAAAGTTAGATATAAACACAATTAAAGAATTGGCTAAAGAGACAATTAGACTACTGGAAGACAGGCAAGCTTGTAACTCCCTGAAGCTCAAAGCAGCTGCATAGGGGAGAGGTATCTGAATGAACAAAGAGCAAGGGAAGGAGAGAAGTGGAGCACAATGGAAAGGGCCTTTGCCTAGGCAGTCTGCATCTGAAAAGATGACTCTCACAAATGGTCATTTTGCCAGGACAGGTGCAACTACATGAAAGACTAGAGAAACTAAATACACCGAAGAACAGGCAGAACAGTGGTAACGAAGTTACAGGGGAGGACTGATATTTCTTTGGAATGTCCTCTTTAAAGAGTCATGGAATTGGTAGGGGTCTCTTGAGAGTGAAGACAAACCAATATTGCGCCAATCTTCTAAAGAGGCCCAAAGTGCAACCCAGGGAACCACAGGCTGTACAAGGTCACTTTGATGAGGAGTGTGCCATTGAATGACTCCTCATGGGTGACATTTCTGGGCACCTAAAAAAGAAGAACATCAGCATGGACTTCCCAAGGGTAAATCAGGCCTTGCCCACCTGACTGCCGTCATGATGAAGGAAGTGCATTTGTGCATGAGGGGAGCACAGTGGATGTTGTTTACCTCCACTTCAGCAAGACTTTTGGCACAGTCTCCCTCAATATTCTTCTGCTCAAGTTAGGACATATGGTCTGGATGGATAGACAAAGAGATGGGCAAAGCACCAGCTGGATGATGAGGATGAGAGCAGTGTTGAAGGGGCCATACCCTACCTGGAGGCCAGTGGGACATATTGGGGTATTGGGGGGCTGCACAGGGGACTCTCCTGGGTGCTGTGCAGTTTTACACCTGTGTCCATGACCCAGAGGAGGCAACTCTCACCATGTTTGTTGATGGCACTGTATTGGGAGGACCATCCCTGTGCCTTGGGATGCCATTCAGGGGAACCTAACAGGCAGGGCTGTCCTGTCAGGAACCTTGTGAGATACAGGAAAGACAAAGGCCAGATCCTGTGCCTGGGATAGACTAAAACCCTGCAGTGGCAGGGGAAGGGGACTGCCTGGCCAGAGAGCAACTCTGAAGAAAGAGCTCTGGTGATGCTGGGGGACAGAAGGCAAAACACGATCCAGCAGTGATCCACACGATCCAGGGCTACCTGGTAGCAAAGGTGGCCAGCAGTGTCCTGGAGAGTAGAAAGAGGAGCCTCGCCAAAAGAGTGAGGGAAATTATTGCCTCCCCTGCCCATCACTTGTCAAACCACCTGTACATTACTGTGTCCATTTTTGGGACTCTGGTTCAAGTGTCCCGGGTCTGGCTGGGTGGGGTTCACTTTCTTCGTAGCAGCCCCTATGGTGTTATGTATTGCATTGGTGCCTCAAGCAGTGCTGATAACACACCAGCATTTTAGCTGTTGCTGAATAGTGTTTGCACAGCGTCAAGGTCTTCCCTGAACACAGCTAGGGGTATGCCACACCTCCTAGACATTCCTAGGAATATCCACCTTCTTGTACACAGGAGTGGGTTCCTGATGCAAGTTTCCTGGCATATCTGCAGACCAATGGGGTGCTTTAGGCTGCAAACAGAAATGAAAGCAAGCCTGTGACTGGGGCACTATCAGCTTAATTGCTACAAGAGAGGGAGATGGAGGGATCTCAGAGCTGCCAGGTTCCTGCTGAAGGTTTAAGGCCTCTGAAATAGCAGCAGAAGATAACAGTTTTGAACTGGCGTAGCCTTTAGATCATTTCACATGTGATGGCTCTGCTCCCCCAGTTCAATCATTGGCACCTGGAAACCACCCCTGCTTTTCCTTCCTCTCCTCCCAAAACCTGACCAAGTGATGACAGGAAGAAAGGAAGCAGAAAGGCCCTAGGCCTCCATGAATCAGCTGGGTTCTGGCACTTGGAGGGCCACAGAGTCCTTCCATTGTACAACCCATAAAGAATCAAGGTGGGAAGTGAGCCTGCAAGTCCGAATCAAAAAGGTCCATGGACAGGCAAGGCTGTGTCTATGGCTGTGTCTGGAGACCAGTAGACCTACAGCATAGACCAAGCTGGGGCTGAAACTCAGGCCTAGGCTTCAATGGTCTCCTGGGCCCATGGACAGAGGTGTGGGTGGAAGCCGCAGGTGATGCTGCCCAGGGCCCTGTCACTGCCATCTTAGACCCCACCTGCCAGTGCCCTCAATAGGCCAAATTCTCATTCCCTGATGTGCAGGGTCTGCTCTCTGCTGCTCTCCTTCTTCCTATCCCTGAGGATCTGGGAGACCACAATTTCACGGTCATTATGGCCAAGGCTGACATTGGCCTTCACATCCCTGACCTACTCTTCCTCTTCTGGGAGTTCTAGGTCCAGGTGAGCATCAGACTGGATGGCCTATTCAGAAGCTGACTCACACAGAAGCTCCCACTTAATCAATTGCCTGTCCCATAGAGAGCGTCCATATATATCTGAGCTGCCCTGACATCACACAAGGCATCTCCTGCTTCTCATCTTCCCTGTCAGTCTCTCCTAAACATGCTGTGTCTCCATTCGCCAAATAACCCATGGGAGCTGTCCTTCCTCACCTCAGCTCTTATTCCATTCATGTCACAGCTCTGTCATGGCACACAGGGCTGCTGCTGTCCACGCCCCAGGTGGTGGGTATTGATGCCCATTAGGACTGCAGCACCTCAGATGTGGCACCAGGGCCAAGGGCAGACTGAGACAAGGGGAGTCAAAAGAATCTCAGGAGATATAATAAAGGGGGATGAAAGATGATGTCTAGCATTTACATTGTTGAAATTAGCTGAGGCAGAAACAGTCCTTGATAAGAAGAACTGGTCCCAAGAACCAGCCAATGAGGCAGATACAGTTCCGGATAAGAAGCAAGAGCTTTTCCCAAGAGCCAGCCAAGACTGGTCTTGTAGCTTGGGTGAACACCAAGAAACCACTGAGCCTGTGCAAGAAAAGGGGTTACTAGCGGTGATGAAGAGGGGTTGTCTATCTTCATCTCTGTGACCACCCAACAACCACCATAAGGAGGCACTGCGCAAGTGCAGTTCAGAGGAAACTATGGAAATGACCTCTCGGAACTCATTTTAATATGAAGCGGGGATAGGTCATGCATATGTATAGGTGTATTGTGAATATGTAACACTTGATTGTATAAATTTGAAGCGAACTGCCGAGTCAGGCGCGCAGGTCTTTGGTGGGACTACCCCCCCGTGCTGCCCAGCGCTGAATGAACATACCTACTATACAATCTCACTGATTGTGGAGTCTGTTTTCCACACATCACTGGTGCTACAATGGAGTACCAGTAGGAGTAACAGTACTACCGCGCAGGATCAGGTAGGGATGCCAGGCCTACCCCGGAGCATCAGGTAGGGATACCAGGCCTACCCCAGAGGGTCAGGTAGGGACAGCGGGTCTAACACCGCACACCCATAGGGACAACAGGTGTACCCCAGATTACTAGTAGGGTACCAGTACTACTGCGCAGGATCAGGTAGGGACGCCAGGCAATACTCTGGAGCATCAGGTGGGGACACCAGGACTACCCCGGAGCATCAGGTACGGATACCAGGCCTACCCCACAGGGTCAGGTAGGGAGGCAAGGTCTACTCCTCCCTTGAGGCAGGGAGGCCTGGTCTACCCTGTCTGCGCGGGTAGGGAGGCCAGGTCTACCCTGCCCTTCCCAGCAGGGAGGCCTGGTCGACCCCATCCACGCAGGTAGGGATGCCAGGCCTACCCCGGAGCATCAGGTAGCAAGGCCAGGTCTACCCCAGAGGGTCAGGGAGGGATGCCAGGCTTACCGCAGAGTGTCAGGTAGGGAGGCCTGGTCTACACAGTCCGCATGGATAGGGAGGCCAGGTCTACCCCGCCTCTGTGGGTAGGGAGGCCAGGTCTACCTCGCCCGTGCCTGTAACGGAGGCCTGATCTAGCCCAGAGCAGCAGTAGGGACAGCAGGGGTACCCCGGGGTACAAGTAGGGGTACCAGTGCTACCGTGGAGTACCAGTAGGGGTAATGATACTACCCGGGAGGATGAGGTAGGGATGCCAGGCTGTCCTGGTTTCAGCTGGGATAGAGTTAACTGTCTTCCTAGTAGCTGGTACAGTGCTATGTTTTGAGTTCAGTATGCAAAGAATGTTGATAACACTGACGTTTTCAGTTGTGGCTAGGTAGTGTTTAGACTAAAGTCAAGGATTTTTCAGCTTCTCATGCCCAGCCAACTAGAAAGCTGGAGGGCCACAAGAAGTTAGCACAGGACACAGCCAGGGCACCTGACCCAATTTGGCCAACAGGGTATTCCACACCATGTGACATCCCATCTGGTATAGGAATGGGGAAGTGGGGGAGGGAATCGCGGCTCGGGGACTAGCTGGGTGTTGGTTGGCGGGTGGTGAGCAATTCCACTGCACATCATTTGTACATTCCAATCCTTTATTACTACTGTTGTTATTTTATTGGTGTTATCATTATAATTATTAGTTTCTTTTCTGTTCTATTAAACCGTTCTTACCACAACCCACGAGTTTTACTTCTTTTCCTGATTTTGTCCCCCATCCCACTGGATGGGGGGGGAGTGAGCGAGCGGCTGTGTGGTGCTTAGTTGCTGGCTGGGGTTAAACCACGACACATGCCTACCCCCGACGGTCAGGTAGGGAGTCCAGTTGTACTGCGCCCACACCGGCAGGGAGGCCGGCTCTACCCGCCATTGCCGATATGGAGGCCTGGTCTACCCCATCCGCACAGGTAAGGTGGCCAGGTCTACCCCACCCACGCAGGCAGGGAGGCCAGGTCTACCCCACTCTTGACTGTATGGAGGCCTGGTCTACCCCGTCCGCGTGGGTAGGTAGGCCAGGTCTACTGCGCCCACACCAGCGGGGTGCCAGGTGTTCCCCCTTCTTGCCATCACGGAGGCCTTTCCTACCCCGCCCGTGCAAGTAGGGAGGCCAGTTCTACCCCGTCTGCACGGGTAGTGAGGCCAGGTCTACCCCACCCGCACCGGCAGGGAAGCCATATCAATCCCACACTTGCTGGTATGGAGGCCTTGCTTATTTTGTCCACAAGGGTAGGGAGGCCAGGACTACCTTTCCCTTGACGGCTGGGAGGCCTGGCCTACCCCATTCACATGGGTAGGAAAGCCAGGCGTGACACGGAGCATCAGGTAGGGATACCAGGCTGACCCCAAAGGGTCAGGTAGGGAGGGCACGTCTACCCCCATGTGCCCGTAGGGACATCAGGTGTACCCCGGAGTACCAGTAGGGGTACCTGTACTGCCACGCAGGATCAGGTAGGGGTACCAGTACTACCCCAGAGCATCAGGTAGGGACACCAGGCCAAGCCTGGAGCATCAGGTAGGGAGGCCTGGTCTAACCCGGAGCGCCAGTAGGGACAGCAGGTGTAGCAGGTGTACCAGTAGGGGTACCAATACTACTCTGGAGTACAAGTAGGGGTACCGGTACTACCCTGGAGGATCAGGTAGGGACGCCAGGCCTACCCCTGATGATCAGGTAGAGAGGCCAGTTCTACCACGCCCGCGCCGGCAGGGAGGCCAGGTCTACCCCGCGCTTGCCCGCAGGGAGGCTTGCCTACCCCGTCCACGTGGGTAGGGAGGCCAGGTCAACCCTACCCTTGAGGTAGGGAGGCCAGGTCTACCCTGCCATTGCCAATAGGGAGGCCAGGTCTACGTGGTCTGCGTGGCTAGGAAGGCCAGGTGTGCGCTGCCCGCGCAGGTCGGGAGGCCTGGTCTACCCCATCCGCATGGGTAGGGATGCTAGGCCTATACTGGAGCATCAGGTAGGGACGCCAGGCCTACCCCAGAGGTTCAAGTAGGGAAGCCAGGTCTAGCCAGGAGCGCCTGTAGGGACATCAGGTGTACCCTGGAGTACCAGTAGGGGTACCGGTACTGCTGCGCAGGATCAGGTAGGGGTACTGGTACTACCCCAGAGCGTCAGGTAGGGGACGCCAGGCCGAGCCCGGAGCATCAGGTAGGGAGGCCAAGTCTACCTCTCCTGTGCCCGTAAGGGAGGCCTGGTCTAGCCCGGAGCGGCAGTAGGGACAGCAGGTGTACCCCGGGGTACAAGTAGGGGTACCGGTGCTATCCTGGAGTACCAGTAGGGGTAATGATACTACCCAGAGGACAAGGTAGGGATGCCAGGCCTACCCCTGATGGTCAGGTAAGGAGGCCAGTTGTACTGTGCCCACGCCAGCAGGGAGGCCTGGTCTACCCCGCCATTGCTGGTATGGAGGCCAGGTCTATTCCATCTGCACAGGTAGGGAAGCCAGTTCTACCACGTCTGCGCGGGTAGGGAGGCCAGGTCTGCCCTGCCCATGCCGTCTGGGAGGCCTGGTCTACCCCATCCGCGCAGGTTGGAATGCCATGCCTACCCCGGAGCATCAGGTAGGGATACCAGGCCAACCCCAGAGGGTCAGTTAGGGAGGGTGGGTCTACTTCCACACCCCCATAGGGGCAGCAGGTATACCCCAGGGTATAAGTAGGTGTACTGGTACTACCCTGGAGTACCAGTAGGGCTAACGGTACTAGCACGCAGTAGAACTCCCTTACCCTGGAGTACCAGTAAGGGTACCGGTACTACCCTGGAGTACTGGTAGGGGTACCAGTACTACTGCGCAGGATCAGGTAGGGACGGCAGGCCTACCCCATATGGTCAGGTCAGGAGGCCAAGTCTACACCACCAGCGTGGGTAGAGAGGCCTAGCCTACTCCGTCTGTGCGGATAGGGAGGCCAGGTATACCTTGTCCTTGCCGGTAATGGAGGCCTGGTCTACCTTGTCTGCGCAGATAGTGAGGCCAGGTCTGCCCCACCCACACCAGAAGGGAGGTCAGGTCTTGCCCACCCTTGCCCATATGCAGGCCTGGTCTGCCCCGTCTGCACAGTTAGAGAGACAAGTTCTATCCCACCCTCGCAGTTAGGCAGGACAGGTCTTCCCAAGCTGCTTGGCGAGGGATGCCACATCTACCCAGCCCTTGTGGTACGGAGGCCAGGTCTACCTCACCCGCACGGTTAGGGAGGCATGGCCTACCCTGCCCACACGGTTATGGAGGCTGCTTCTACCCCACTGGCGCCAGTCGGGAGGCCAGGTCTACCTCACCCACATGGTTAGGGAGGCCTGGTCTACTTGGCCGGTGCAGGTAGGGAGGCCAGCTCTACCTCACTGGTGCTGGTTGAGAGGCCAGGTCTAACCGTCCCGTGCAGTTAGGGAGGCCTGGTTTACCCCATCAGTGCTGGCAGGGAGGCCAGATCTACCTCGCCCTTGCCATTAGTGAGACCTGGTCTACCCCCTAGATCAACTAGTGAGGCCAGGTCTATCCCGCCCGCACGGATAGGGTTGCTAGGTCTACCCCACCCTTGTCGGTAGGGAGGCCTGGTCTAAGCCACCCGTGTGCTTAGGGAGGCCAAGTCTACCCCACCGGCACCGGTCAGGAGGACTGGTCTACCCTCCGGTGCCAGTAGAGAGGCCAAGTCTACCCTACCTGCTTGGATAGAGAGGGCAGGTCTACCCCGCCTGCATGGGTAGGGAGGTCAGGACTACCCCATGTGCGCAGTTAGGGAAGCCAGGTCTACCCCACCCGCTTGGCTAGTAAGGTGTGGTCTATACCACCCGCGTGGTTTGGGAGGCCAGGTCTACCCTGCCCATGCGTTTAGGGAGGCCTGTTCTACCAGGCCCGCGCAGACAGGGTGGCCAGGTTTACCCCACCTGCGCAGTTAGGTAAGCAAGGTCTACCCTGCCTTGCCAGTAGGGAGGCCAGGTCTACCACACCCGCGCGATTAAGGAGGCCAGGTCTACCCCGCCCACGCGGTTAGGGAGGCCATCTCTACCCTGCCCTCGTGGTTAGGCGAGCCAGGTCTTCCCAACCCGCTCGGCCAGGGAGGCTGCATGTACCCTGCCCTTGCCGGTATGGAGGCCAGGTTTACCCTGCCCTCATGGTTAGGGAGGCATGGCCTACCCTGCCCTCGTGGTTAGGCGAGCCAGGTCTTCCCAACCCGCTCGGCCAGGGAGGCTGCATGTACCCCGCCCTTGCCGGTATGGAGGCCAGGTTTACCCTGCCCTCATGGTTAGGGAGGCATGGCCTACCCTGCCCACGTGGTTAGGGAGGCCACTTCTACCCCACCAGTGCTGGTCGGGAGGCCAGGTCTACGTCGTTCACGCAGTTACGGAGGCCAGGTCTACCCCACTGGCACCAGTTGGGAGGCCAGGTCTACCTCACTGGTGCCGTAAGGGAGGCCAGGTCTACCCCATCCATGAGGTTAGGGAGGCCTGTTCTACCCCGCCTTCGCAGGTAGAATGGCCAGGTCTACCCCGCCTGCGCGGTTAGGGAGGTCAGGTCTTCACCACCAGCGCCCTTAGGGAGGCCAGGTTGACCCCGCCCATGCGGTTATGGAGGCCAGGTCTGCCTTGGCCGTGTGTTAAAAGAGGTCAGGTCTACCCAGCCCGTGCAGGCAGGGAGGCCTGGTCTACCCCACCGGTGCTGAACGGGTGGCCAGGTCTACCCCGCCCACCCAGTTACGGAGGCCATCTCTATCCCGCACTTTCCGTTAGGGAGGGCTGGTCTACCCTGCCTGTGTGGGTAGGGAGGCCACGTCTACGCCATTCACGCAGTTATGGAGGCCAGGTCTACCCCACCGACGCTATTCGGGAGGCCAGGTCTACCCCGCCCGCGCAGGTAGGGAGACCATGTGTGCCCCACCGGCACCCTAGGGATGCCAGGTCTACCCCAACCACGCGTTTAGGGAGGCCTGTTCTACCCCACTGGCGCTGTTCGGGAGGCCAGGTCTAGCCCTACCCACACCATCAGGGAGACCACGTCTACCCTGCCCTTGCTGTCAGGGAGGCCTGGTCTACCCCACCTGTGCAGATGGGGAGGCCAGGTCTACCCCACCCTAGCTGTTAGGCAGGCCAGGTCTTCCCAACGCGCTCGGCCAGGGAGGCCATGCCTACCACGCCCTTGCTGGTACGGAGGCCCAGTCTACCCCGCCCTTGCAGTTATAGAGGCCAGGTCTACCCCACCCGTGCAGTTCGGGAGGTCAAGTCTACCCCCCTGCGTGGTTATGGAGGCCAGGTCTACCTAGCCCACACGGCTAGGGAGGCCTGGTCTACCATGCCCGTGGGGTTAGGGCCTCCAGGTCTACCCCACCCTTGCAGTTAGGAAGGCCTTGTATAACCCGCCAGCCCTTTTCGGGAGCCCAGGTCTACCCTGCCTGCATGGTTAGGGAGACCAGGTCTACCCTGCCCATGCGGTTAGGGAGGGCAGGTCTACCCCACCGGTGCTGCAGGGAGTCCATATCTAGCCCTCCCGCGTGGTTAGGGAGGCCTGGTCTAGCCCGCCAACGTGGGTAGGGAGGACAGGACTATGCCGCCCACTTGGGTAGCGAGACCATATCTACCCCACCGGTGCCCGTAGGGAAGCCAGGTCTATGCCACCGGAGCCAGTTGAGAGGCCTGGTATACCCCATCCACGCAGTTAGGGAGGCCTGTTCTACCCTGCCCATGCAGGCTGTGAGGCCAGGTCTACCCCACCAGTGCAGCACAGAGGCCAGGTCCACCCCGCCCTTGCTGGTAGGGAGCCCTGGTCTACCCCGCTTGCTCGGCTAGTGAGGCCAGGTCTACCAGGGCCTTGCTGGTAGGGAAGCATGGTCTACACTGTCAGTCCAGCTAGGGAAGCCAGGTCGACCACACAGGCACTGGTGGGGAGGGCAGGTCTACCCCACATGCGTGGTTAAGGAGGCTTGGTTTACCCCACTGGCGCTAGCGGGGAGGCCAGGTCTACCTCGCCTTTGCCGGTAGGGAGACCTGGTCTACCTCACCTGCATGGCTAGGCACGCCAGGTCTACCCCACCACTGCAGCAGGGAGGCCACGTCTACCCCGCACTTGCCAGTAGGGAGGCCAGGTCTACCCTGCCCACGTGGATAGGGAGGCCAGGTCTACCACACCAGCGCCAGTTGGGAGGCCAGGTCTATCCTGCCCACGCGGTTATGGAGGCCAGATCTACCCAACCGCCTGCACGCTTAGGGAGGCCTGGTCTACCCAGCCCGCTCGTCTAGGGAGGCCTGGTCTACCCCGACCTTGCCAGTAGGGAGGCCGGCTCTACCCCACCCGCGTAGGTAGGGAGGACAGGTCTACCCTGATCGCGTGGGTAGAGAAGCCATGTCTATCCAAGCATCGCTGTTCAGGAGGCCTGGTCTACCCTGCCCACGTGGTTAGGGAGGTAAGGTCTACCTGGTCCGCATGGATAGGGAGGCCAGGTCCACCCCAACGGAGCGGGGCGCGAGTCCAGGTCTACCCTGCCCGTGTCGTTAGGGTGGCCAGGTCTAGGCCACCAGCGCCGGTCAGGAGGCTGGGTCTACCCCGCCCGTGCAGTTAGGGAGGGCAGGTCTACCCCACCCACTCGGTAGGGAGACCATGTCTACCCCTCTGGTGCTGGTAGGGAGGCCAGGTCTTCCTCGCCTGCACGGTTAGATAGTTGAGGTTTACCGACCATCGTTGGTAGTGAGACCAGGTCTACCCAACCCGCGCGGTTAAGGAGGCCAGGTCTACCCCACTGGTGCAGCAGGGAGGCCAGCTTTACTCCACCGGCGCCAGTAGGGAGGCCAAGTCTACCCCGCCTGTGCAGTTAGGGAGGCCTGGTCTACCTTACCTGCGCGGGTAGGGAGGCAGGTCTACCCCTCCGGTGTCGACAGGCATGCAAGGTCTACCCAGCCCTTGCCAGTAGGGAGTCCTGGTCTACCCCGCCCGCACAGTTATGGAGGCCTGGTCTATTAAGCCCGTGCAGGTAAGAAGGGCAGGTCTACACACCGGCGTAGGCAGGGAGGCCTGGTCTACCCCGCCCGAGCGGTTAGGGACAGAGGTCTAAGCCACTGTCGCCGGTCGGGAGGCCAGGTCTACCCCGCCAGCTCGGTAAGGGAGGCAAAGTTTACCCTGCCCTTGCCAGTAGGGAGGCCAGGTCTACCCCACCGGTGCAGCAGGGAGGCTAGGTCTACACCACCAGCACCAGTAGCGAGGCCAGGTCTACCCAGCCCGTGCGGTTAGGGAGTCCTGGTCTACCCCACCTGCGCAGTTAGAGAGGCCAGGTCTACCCCACTGGCACAGTTAGGGAGGCCTTGTCTACCTGGTCCGCACAGGCTGGGAGGCCATGTCTAACCCACCGGTGCCCATCTGGAGGCCAGGTTACCCCACCCTTGCTAGTAGGGAGACCTGGTCTACCTGACCACTCGGCTAGGGAGTCCAGGTGTACCCCGCCCTTGCTGGTAGGGAGTCCAGGTCTACCCCACCGACACAGCAGGGAGGTCAGGTCTACCCAACCGGCACCAGTAGGGAGGCCAGGTCTACCCAGTCCACGCAGTTAGTGATGCCAGTTCTACCCCACTGGCGCTTGTCATGAGGCCTGGTGTACCCCACCCACGCGGTTATGGAGGCCAGGTCTACCCACCCTGTGCAGATAGAGAGTCCAGTTCTACCCCACCAGCGCCAGTTGGGAGGCCAGGCGTACCCCGCCCGCACGGTGTAGGAAGGCCAGGTCTACCCGACTGTTGAGGATTTCTTGGCTGGACGAGGGCATGTGAGCAATCCAGCCGTTAGGTGGGAACGAAGCATAAGTTTACAAAATGCTGGAGCAGACAAGGACGCTGTGTCCTTGTACGCTGGGAAAAAGGAAGATAAGAAGAGCCTGACGAACAACACCTGGATGCCGAAGAATGAGATAAGTAACTGCTGGACACCTCGTGAAGAAGCTTGCACAGCCAATAGAGAATAAGATAGTGTCGCGTGAAATGGGGTATTGTACCAATTAGAGTATTGTATAAGGCGCGTGCACAAGCGCATAAGGTATATAACTGTATCAAACGTTGTAGTAAATGGACTTCACTTGATCACATGGGTCCGTGTGTGTTGTCCCCTGTGGATCCTCTGCAACATTTGGTGCCCGAACAGGGACCCTCAGATCAGCACTTTATCATCTCTATGAGAATTTCTGGTGCAGCTGAACCGACGAGGGAGTGGAGGAGCTGGCCAAGAGTGTTCCTGCTGCCCCGGCAGGATGGCATGAGCTTCAGCTAAGCTGGGAAGCACGGCATGAGCTTCAGCTGAGCTGGGACGTGCATAAGTTTGAATCTCTCCCTGAGCTGGGAAGACGAGGAGACCGGCGAAAGCTTGAATCTCGCCCTGATCAGGTGAGCGGTCGGAGAAGGAGATGGGTTGGACAAAAGGCAGGAAGTAGTCCTAAAGCTCCTTTGTTATTTTCTCTCTGAGAGAGGACTGAAATTCAATAATTCTGTGTTAAAGGGGTTGCTTTTATGGGCCTGGAAGAAAGAACTTATCCCGAGTATAAATGTCGCATTTGAAGAAGCGACCTAGGATAATATAGGCAAGGCGCTGTGGGATGCTATTAGCTGCAGGGGGGATAAGGTAAAGGAGATAAAAAAATACGCAGAGCACTGGAAGGTAATTCGAGACATGCTGGAGACAATGAGGGCGGACCGGCAGGCAGCCGCCGCTGCCTGCGCGGCGGTAACCCCCTCTGCTGCCTTCACGGCTGCCATGTCAGCCTACCCTGCTGGAGTTGGGGGGATATTCTCTACACAACTATCTCCACCCCCCCTAACATCCATTTCCATTAACGCTAAGATGCCTGCACAGACACAGCCTTTGCCTATACCCAGCCAGGCCGCTGGCACTGAAAAAATTCCCCCCTCTGTTACTCCGCAAGAAACAGGGGAATTAGGGGGGGGCGATTGTCACCCGACAGATCTGAAGCCGACAGACTCAGGGGTGCCTAATGCGGATAAACAGATTGCGGGAGACAGGGAACCATCTCCATTGGGTAGTGCGAT